>NW_019386973.1:110746-206641 GCF_000671375.1 Centruroides sculpturatus | reverse complement strand
TATTTTGAATGCTCTTTCAAAAAATAATCCATTTTATGGTTAAATTTTATAATTGGGACCCTTCTTTTGCCTCTAAAAGCTCATATTTTAGAATTATAGATTCCTCCATCACAATACTATCGATAGTGTGGCTGCTGCCATCTTTTTTTTTTTTTCACCGTCGTCCCTAAATGCCTACAAACAGCAGCGCACTTCCGTTGTAGTGGAGACACAGAGCAACCGCTAACGAACACACCGAAAACTGTTACCAGTTGATGATGCTCATGCTGAGATCATCATATAGAATGAATAATCCTCTGGTAAAATATTTACTTAAATAATAAATAAGTATTTTACCCATAAAAAAAAATGAATAATAAATCCGATGTAAAGAAAGATTTAACAGCATGTTTTTTTAATTTTCGGAACCTAACCCTATTTTCGTATAACACAGATTTGCATAACGTTAATTTTTTGGAACTTAGCTTCTATGTTATATGGGGGTTACCTGTACATGTTTGCTTATAAATTACAATAAGTAAATTCTATTGTATTCTAATCACTTGGGGCCCATCTACACTGATTGATAATAGACAAATAAAGTTAAGCAAGGTAAATAAGACTACAGTTAATGGAAATTCTGATTTTAATTGACTAAAAATAAGTTTAAAACAATTTTTTTAAAATTTATAACTTGAAGATTTATTAATAATTTAAATGAATAACAATTCATTTAAATTATTAATTAATTCATCCAGCATATATAATTAAAGAATGCCAACAATTTAAATTATGTACTGTAAGCAATTAATGTTTAAAGCAACCAGTGTCTTAAACATTACACTGTAAGGTTTAAGACACTGGTCGCCACAAGTTGAAGACAGCTTAAAGGTGTGGCATTTACTTGATGATAAAGATAACTACTAAAACTTTGTTTATTTTAATTAAGTTAAAATATATTTATAAAACTGTCCTTTAGGACAATGTTAAGTAAATTATCAGAAATAGTAACAATATCTGTGATCAGAATGAACAGATTCTACTGTATTTTTATAAATTATCTTTAGATGAAATATAAAAAAAATAGTATATAATTTATTTTGAGATCAAAATTCTTAACTTTTTATCATCTACTGGCTATATCAATATACTTATCATATTATTAACTTTATATTTGGATTTTTTTAAATATATTTTTTAAGACCAAAATTTATAAAAAAAAAAGGCAAGTAGGAATATTCAATATGATTTTACCTGAAATCTTATCATAGGTTCCTAGATTATTATACAGGTTGACAATATCGTATCCAAATCCTTGGGACCAGACACTTTTCAGAATATGGAATTTTTTTGGACTTTTCTTACATGCTGTACACTGGCATCTAAAGCAGTAATGCTTCCCTATTGTTTCATTAATTATCAATAATGTCAAATTTGAAAATGTAAAAAAAAAGCTGTAGATCTCCATAGCTTTTTGATATTTTCAATGTCTTCCAAATAAAATAAAAAAAATATCTGAGCAGCAGAGACATTTGACTTGTAAACAATTGTTATTTATAAGTCAGTTATGTAGACCAGTGACAGTCCACAAAAAATTTTTTGTATTTTGGAGCTTTTCAATGTTCAGAATTTTGGATAAGATATTGTCCACTTGTATTAAATTTTAATCCTTATTTTCAAAATTTCTAATGGTAAGGTAATTAATTTGCATAATTACAATTTTAAATGTTCATATACTTCAACTTATAACAAGTGAATAATAAATTTAACAAAATATTATTTAAATATAAATATATATTGTAGTGGATGGATTGCATAAAAATGCTAATTTTTTTTTATATCTTTACTTTTATAATATAGATTTTTAAACAGAATTATTGCTATTTTTTTTATTAGTAATGAAAATATTTTGCTAAATATTTTTAATACATATGCACAATTCTGATAAGGAAAGATTATCTTGCTGCTATTAAAATCAAATACTATGATAAATTTTAAAAATTTAATAGCTATCCTATTCATCTTTCAATTTAGGAATTGTGATTACAGGTAAATAAACTAACTAAAAGTTACTATGCTTAAAAATGAATACTTTATTATATTCTTAATAATAATGTTAAGATGTTTTTCATTTAATTTTAAGTGTGCAAAAGTGCATACTATAGAAAAGTTTGAATTTAAACAAACAGAAAAATATATGTTTAAATTCAAATCTTTGTTATGATTTAACATTTTTTCTTATATCTAAATCAAAAATTATCATAAAATTTGTTGACATGTTAGTAATTCAAAAAAAAATGTTATAATTCAATTTTTTAAATTAGTTTTGAATAAAATTTGATACAAAAATGGGTCAATGTTATCAGTTGCATAATCTTTTATTTATTGTAAATAAGAATTGTGATAATTTGAAATGGGTGTTTGTTATCGCAATTATTATTTACAATATGTAAATAATTGTAATGTATGCTTCTACTAATTTTAATTATTGTTTTCTTAATTTTTGATGATTAATTTTGGATAGAAAATAAAATTTCATTTTAAAAATTAATAGAAGTTTGTATCAAATATGATATGATATAATGTAATTTTATATTTTGAAAATTGTAATAACTTCGATGTAATTTAGAATGCCTTTATTTGTTAACTTGTAATTTCATTTATTTATTTTTTTTTTCTAGTGAGATCATTTGATTATTTTTTATGTACTTTGTTTCCATTGTACAATACGTTACTAGATTTATTGATGATCTTGCTGTGACTGTGTTGTGCTGAACTTCACAACAACAAACAATTCTTGTTTGTTTTGTTCCCATAGAAACTTTATTATTCTTTGGTTCTGTATTATAAATTTTAAAACACTCTCATGTTTGCACAAAAATAATAGATTGAGTTTTAATCTAAATTTTAATGAATTCAGAAATTATTGAATTTTATTTTGAAGGTTTATAATTTTTTTTTCTTCTGAACAGTTAAGAGTTGATTTTATTTACATAAAGAAATACAAAGATATAGATTTGAAATGCATTGTGTACAACTAATTTAATTGTAAATGCCATTTCATCATCATAAATTAATGCACACATTGTATTTTTTTTTTGTTTTTCAAATGTATATTACTTAAAAATAGTTTTATTCAAGTACTTTTCTAGATTTAATAAATGTCTGAACTTTTAAATTACTCTTGTTTTGAAAATGGATTAAAACTGATCCAAAGTTCTGTGAATATTGAAATATTCTCAAGTGTTAAGAATTATGCTCATAGATTTTATAGTAAAGTATAAAATTATAAAAATATGATGTAATCTTTGTCTTCTAGCTGAAATTCTATAAATTAGAAACCCAGAAAAAGTATTTAAATACAGCAGAAAGTGAATTTTTATTTTGTTAATAAAATTATAATTTTTTAAATTAAAATTCAGAATTTGTTTTTCCTGAATTTATAAATGAATTGTTATAAAAAAAATTCAATAATATGTAAAATTTTGTAACTAAATCCAGTTTGTTTAATGGAAATGCATTGTAGAATCAAGACACTACTAAACAAGTTTTCGTTTAATTTCTCTATATGGAATTGTTCTACTTCCTTTTAGGAAATTTAAAGAAAACTAGAGTAGAGCATCGATTATCTGAATACCAATCAGCCAAAACATTGGTTAATCGAAAGCGTTCCAGTCAGCAAATTCACAGTTATTATACATAAATAATTTGTGTAAATAGACAGGACTATGTGTCTTTTTTTTTTTAATACAATTAAATAAAACTTTGAAAGGGATCTCAAGTTTTTAACTTAGGGCCTAAAAAAAATCCGGCACTGTTCCTGGGACTACATTTTACTATTTATGCTTTTAAAAAGAGATTTTTATTTTTTAATTTTCATATTTCTATTTTTAATCTGTTTATAAAATGTTGAATTTTCATATTTAAATATTTCTCCATACATATTAAAATATTTGGAGCAGCGCACGCAATAAATGAAAGGGGGGAAAAAGCACGAAATTAAACTCGGAGCGCCTCTAGTGTCTGTAACATGAATTAAAACGTATTTTTAAAGATTTACGCAAATGTGGTTTTAGAGGAAACACGTGTTTTGAAGTAAAATTATTAGATTGTTTATATTACGCTTGAAATTTAATAGCTGTGATTACACAAATATGGCTGTTTATAGATCTTTAAGAAATGCAAGATGTTTTGATTGTTTCCGAGTTTTACGAAATGATATAAAGGCTTTATCAGATAATTCTCAGTCGGAAGATAAGAAAGAACTGAAGGAGAATGCATTTGACGAAGAAATTCTTAAGTATATCGTTTGTCCATTGACTAAAAAACCTTTAAAATATGACAAAGAAAACAGTTTTTTGATTAGTGAAGAAATAAATGTAGCTTATAAAATTGTTAATGGAATACCCAATTTAATACCTCAACAAGCTGTATTACTTAAAAAAGAAGAGTGAGATGTGGAAGATCATTTCAGAACTTAGTAGATACGTAGTTAAGTCTGCCGATAATCTTTCAATTAGTGTAAATTTATTTTTAAATAGTTTTGTTAAGAGTTAAACGGGTAAAAATTATCGTTTTAAGTACTATATATATATATAAACACAGAAATAAATGACAAAATAACTTATACTGTTAAATAAATGTATTCAATAGATTGACAGAAAGATGGTCATGCAATTAAATGTTTTTCATGCATTATAAAGTTAGAAATTTTGAAAAGTTAAATCTGTTATGTTGTTTTTTTCCTGCAATAAATCTGTTTTTCTAAAAAAAATACAACCAATTAATTGTTAATTAAAAAAAATTGATATAAATAGTGTTGACACCCAAAATTGACTTTACATAATTTTTGAAATGGGTATAATGAATTTTCTTTTTTAAATAAGATTGAAATACAATCAAAAAATAATTCTCATTATTGCCATTCTAAAAAATAAGTGGACTTTGTCCCTGATTCTAATGCACATCCCAGTTTTTGAGTGGGAAAAACGTGCATTAGAATCAAGACAGCATTGAATAGAAATACTTTAATTATTATCTTAAAGTATAATTTACCTAAATCTAATTGTACAAAATTAACAATGTATAATAAATGTAAGATACAGAATTTTAATCTGCTACAAGATTCCATTCATTCTGAAATTGGAAAAATAACCAATTGTTTTCCCTGAGAAATAATATCAAGAATTTTTTGACAGATGTTTAATCAACATGTTCAAGTTACAAATTTCCCCAAAAAATAATTTTTACTAACTCTTAAATCTAAAAATGTATCATCATCACTTCAACTATTTACTTTAATAAATTTATAATTGAAAATGATTTAACTTAAGGATATTATATCCAACAAAAGAGAAAAGTCTCAAATTTTGGATCAATAAATTATTTTATCAAACTTAATTTTCTTTTAGTTTTATGCCCATTTATTATTTGACAATAATGCTCAACTATAAGTACCCTGGTAATAATATAATAGCCAAAAAATAATTTAAGACAAAAGCAAAACAGTCAGGATCCCTATCAAGTGTTCCATCCCAATGGAAGTAAAAATAAATTAAAGGAAAAAATATATGTATTTAAAATCTATTTAATATGGTGGTAAAGTATTAATTGAAATCCCATTGTGAGCTGCTTAATGAATTATAGAGAATAAATTTAAGAACAGAATATGTGTATTATTCACTCATTATAGAAAAATGTACTGAATTTGCTGTAGTGTATATGTATATAATCTCAATTAATATAGTGCAATTTGTTCTTCACTCTGCTCAGCAGCAATTCACATCTATTACATTATGGTATATGTCCCTCCCATTATTCCAGTTTTAATTTTGGTTATGATTTTGGAGTGTTTTTTTTTTTTTTTTTGAACTACAGAAAGTTGAGTGAACAAAATCCATCAGATGAATCTCCTACTGGTATAAAACTGTGTTAAGCAGAATTAGCCACTGTGCTGGAGAACATTTATACATAGTATCACACTGAAATATTTGTATCTAATAAATTTCATGCTTATTCATACCAACATGTAAATCTTGCTATTGAAATATTGAATGTACAGTGATTTTATATTATTCTCAAATTCTCTGTACCTGATAATGAAGTCATAAGTGAATACATTTGAAAAATGTAGACATCATGAAACAATATAAACATGAAAATTAAAATGCATTTTATTTTTCATGTTAAAGTCAACTGCATTAACTTTAACATTTAGTGCATTAAATGCAATAAATTTCTGCAGCTGCATTTTTGATATTGGATATGCATTACATTCACAAGCTAACTTTTTTCAGGTTTTGAAAATCAGGTAAGAAAACTATAGTACCAAAACTCATCAATAATGTAATTTTGGCACAGCAAGCAACAAAAAGCAGTTTTCTTTGCATATACACACACACATTACAGCCAACTTTTGAATGCCATTCTTTTCAGCTACAATAGCCATCACCTTGTCTGAATGCAGATTTCTTGTGAAGCTGTTTTATGAAAACAATGGCAATACTGTGGCTACACTTTAGGAATTTCAGTTGTTAGAATTTATGCTGAAAACCAATTGACTCCATGTGTTCTCTAGAGAATTATTACTCAATTCAAGGAAACTTATCTGGGTGTTCAATCCAGTTGATGGCACAAATCTATCATATAATAAGTAGTTAAAGATTGGTGTCTAAAGCTTGGTGTGCCATACTGTAATAATAATATACCTATAAGGGTGTGATTAGTAGTGCATTTCCTACTATGTAGATACTTTATTCTCCAGGTCTTAAGGTGACATAAATTCAGTATCACAGCTGTTGTTGAATAGATAATAAATAATGTTGCAGGCACCAGTAGTGCACTTTCAGTGTCACAGCAGTTGGGTGTAGCCTATGGCACAGTGTCAAGAAAGTTGGTGTACTATTATCTGTAATTCAGCCACAGCCATCAATTGCTTGCTGCTGATAGTGAAACTCTTCTGTTTGCATTGACCTTCCTTGCCAGAATGGAAGTGGATGCATTGTGGACATGGAAGATCCTATGGAATAATGGCACATTTTCAGCAAAATAGAACAGTGAACAACCATAACTGTGGCATTTGAGCCATAGAAAACCCTCACACTTTCCAGCACTTGCCTAAAGCTCGGTGTAGATATACAGCTACGTTTATCTTTAGAGTATTCCTCTTTGAATATGCTAGTCTCAATAAGCCAACCACTTTCTTGCATGCTAGATGGGGCGTCTTTGTATATTGGATGCAGTACTGTAATAATAATATACCTATAAGGGTGTGATTAGTAGTGCATTTCCTACTATGCAAATACTTTATTCTCCAGGTCTTAAGGTGACTCCATAAATTCAGTATTTGTCAAATGCTTAGCAAACATTTAGCCAATACCAGTGCTTTTTTTTGGGAAAAAAGGTGGTGGTGGAATGATCATTTCATTACTAAAAATATATTACATGCATTGTACACAAGATTCGGCACATGAGCAGGACCGTCTTAATAATTTTTTTGCCAATTTTCTATGCTAAACAGAGTGATTCAACGCGGACCAAACATAAAATTTTCAAAAATTCTCTTAAAACTTTTAAAATATATCAAAAAAAGGTGGTGGAACACCGTTCCATTGTGTTCTATGACAAAAAAAAAACGCTGGCCAATACCAAGCAGCGTGGATGATTTATTTATGACTTCAGTTGAAAAATATTCAGTATTCACCATTTCCCACTCCTTGTTAGTATATTGTCCAAATCAAAGCGGATGAATCTTGGACAAACATTTATAATTCCCAGAATGAACTGATGCTTGGCAAATAATTGCATGTGTACTTATGTGCTTGCCATATGACAAATGCTTCAGCAAATATCAAATATTTGGAACTGCCTTTAGTTTTTGCAAATTTGGTTGTGGGACACTTAAAATGTATGATTATTGCAGACATGTTGCAAATTTGGCACTATACCCCTGCATTACTACTGTGCCTGTATAGCATGAGTGTCTCATACAGATAAAATATTTGTTGCTTGCAGTACCAAAAGTGCCATATTGGTGTAAGTTTAAGTGCTAATTTTTTTTATGGAAATGTCTTCTGCATTTCCTGATACATCACCATATGAGATTTGGCTGCATTTGCACTGCTAAATATCTCTAGATAGCATTGAATAGAGTTACTTTAATTACAATCACACAGTATAAAAAAATCATAATTTATACATTTTTAATTAATTCTGGTTAAAATCATTAATTTGACATCATAACTTTTTCACTAGATTTTTTTAAAATAAAATCAATTTTTTGTGCATCCCTAATCCAGACTTTCATTTTTATGCTCTAATGTACTTATTGCTTTAATGATTCCTCATGCACTTAGTTATTGCATTATCATAATTAGAAATGAGAAATTCACCAGCTTATTTAAGATAAATTAAATTTTAAAAAAAACCTTTAAATTTAACTGTGTCAAGCTTTACGTTTTGTGCATTGTGCATGGTTTAATCATTTTACATTCTATTTTACATTGGTGTTTTGTGTTGTTATATTATTTTTATTCAATATGCAGCACACAATANCCGTTTATCCGATTGCCATGAAACTTTGGGAAGTTATTTAATATACTCCCGCGAAGGTTTCTGGCATAGTACATTTATCCTATGATAGATGGCACATGTGTATACGAGCATTTCATCGTGAAGACCATTTCCCCCCTCCAAAAAATATCTCTATATATGCAATTGTGAACTGTTATTTACGATATTTGTAATAATTTTTGTTTAATCACTTTATTTCAACTATTTTTTGCTATTTAAAATGTATTTATACATTTTAAATAAGTGAATGTCTTGTTTTATACAAATGAAACAAATGCTATTCTTTTTATAAATTTTATTTACTTTAAATTAAAATATACAATCAATTAAATTTTAATTATAAAATCTATACATTTATAACATTTTAATAAATAAATGAATAACAACATGGAACATAATCATTTTGAATTTATCAAAATACAATCTGAATTGGAAGAAAACTTACAGAACATTATTTACATATTGATCATTGGCAGTGAAAGCAATGGAAAGTTATTTTATGCATATGATGATATTTGTACATTGCAAATACTTTAATGTCTAGACTATTATTCACTGAATATGTTTTGTAACAAAGTATTATAATAAAATTTTTATTTGGACACAAAACTAAAGAATATTTAACAATTATTAGCTGTATAATGGAAATTAATAATTATTCCCTGAACATTGTTTTCTTACAAATATGTACGTATATTTTTTTAAACCAAAATTTGTGGCATGGATATTAAATAAAAGGAACTAAAGAAATTCATAGTTCCATTATTATGAAATATTTACTGTTTGACATCTTAAAGTCGTCATTAGTTTTTTCTTTTTTTTTTTTTTTAGCAATAAGTGAAAATATTAAGTAATTAAATGAATACCATTTAACTTTTATTTATGATTACTGTACTAGTATACTAAAAATAATTATTAAATTTAATTATATAATTACATTTTAACATTTAACATATAAAATAAAAAATTGTGTATATGTAATGGATATAATTAGATTTCTGCCTCGAGTGACTCAAGGCAGAAATCTAATTTTAAAAGATTAGCATTTTATCAAATAAATAATTTGTATTCAATGTTTAAAATCATTTAGTTGTGAAGTATTATAACTGAAACTACAAATAAGACATATTTACAATAATAAACAAATAATTATTCAAAAAACTTTTAAAAGATATTTAATACACTTATCTTCCAAAATTCTAAATTTTAAAAATATTTTTAATATTCATTTAGTCTTTAGTGAATTACTAATTTATCAAAAATGCCCTGTATACTTTCTCATAATTTTTACAAACTGATCATAGTTGTCCTCTGTAAGAACGTAACAAATTCCATTTTGTTTTTGATTTGTATAAATCTTATAAAACATTGTTTAAAATTTATAAAATATTATTGCTGTAATTAAGAACTTTTATTTTTCAAATTGAAACAAAAATTCTATATATTTGTATTGCAATACTATTAACTTAATTAAATCGGGACTCCATGGTTGGCCCCTTCAAGGAGTCTTCAATCTCAACTTTTTATTGACCTACGTTGTCAGTTTTGCTAATGCAGATATGATGATGATGATAAATATTAATACTAGCTCACAAATAAATAAAATTGGTGAGCTAGTATTAATCAATACACAATTTTCATAGAAAAGATCTATTTAGTGTATAAATTTACAATATCCTGATCTATCATGTACTGTACAGTACATAACTAACCTACTGGATGAATAATTTTTTAACAAACCATTTTCAATTGACTTCCAATTGGCATCTGACTACTTTTCAACCCTCAAAAATGCCTCATTGACTCCTAGGGCTAATATTCACTGCTTTTGGGATTCCTGGTTCAAATTGTCATTTAAGATATAAAATATTTTTGTATTTTCAACTTTGCATTCAACAATGAAAATTTGTCTAGATTTACCCTTATATTTTTGAAGTTCTTTTATCTCATATAAAAACATTATTAAATATTTAGTTTCATAACAGTAGTACAGTATACAAATTTTTCCATTATGTTGTAGATAAACAAGTGGTAAGAGATACATACACGGAGATGACAATAGAAAGTGTCATAAAAATGAAGGAAATGATAACTGTTTTAATTCTTTCACAACATACTAAATTACCTTAAGTAATATGTTGACTATTACCTAGTAGATTGCTCTTTTGAGTAAATTATATATTAATGTATTAATTATTTATAAATTAAATTAATATTGAAAATTATTTTGAGTAATTAATTTTCAATTAAATTTATGAAAAATAAATCTAAGTAACAATAACTACTGTTTGATCTAACAAACCTAGAATTGATTTTTTTTTAGTAGTATTTATTGTTACTTATTCACAAATATTATTCCATGGCAATGTCTGTTAATATGTAATCACAAATTCAACATTTAAAAAAATATTTATGTAAATATACTACTGTACGTGGTACTAAAATTCTTAAATTTCAAATGAATATAAATATTCTCATAACCTGGAAAATTTTTAGTGTATAATATAGTGTGTTCATAATTAAAGTTCACATGTTGAAAAGATAACTCTGGAACTAATCAGCAGAATGACATTATATTTCATAAGAACATTTCTGTGGTGATGGAATTTTATTTGAAACCAAAAAAGGTAGTTACAAAAATGTCCAGTAGGACAGTAATTGGCATTGCAACACTGATGAATAACTCAAAATGTCTCAAAACTTACATACACATAGTATGCTGTGTTGTTATGCTGCTCTTTAAAATTCTGTATATTACTGTACTGGGTGTTGTCATTGAACATGTGCTTTAGCAATTTCAGCATGTTGCTGACAATGGAGTTCAGCATACAGATCATGCGCGTGTAGCCATATAGTTTTGTACCATGTGTATAGTAAGTTTTGAGATATTTTGAGTTATTCACTATGGTGTCACAGCACCACTTAATGCTCTAGTGGACATTTTTCTAACTAACTTTTTTGTTTTCAAATAAACTTCCATCATCATAGAAGTCTTCATGTGAAATATAACATCATTCTACGATTGCTCGGGCTGGCAGTACTCAAGAACTAAACTCAGCGCCCTAGGCAAATGACTTTGACTTCATCCCATTTTAAAAAAATTCGCAACAATGTAAAATAGAGTTTCTATTTTACATTCTATTTTACATTGGTGTTTTGTGTTGTTATATTATTTTTATTCAATATGCAGCACACACTATCGCAATCGTCAGACTACGGCGCTACTTTCAAAATGGCGACTCACAGGTCAACATATGAGAAAGGATTGTGATCCAAAAACATTTTTTCATTATTTATTGTAATTTATGCATGTATTTTCGTCATGCCGCCCCCGAATTCAAGTGTCCTAGGCCATCGCCTAGTTCACCTATATGAATGGGGCCGGCCCTGTTCTTGAGTTATATCTTTTTGAAATGAGAACTTTAATTATGATTATATATATATATATATCATGCATTCTACTATATGAAAAATATGTTTTACTGTCTGAAAATAATATTGACTATGTTTTTATATCAATGTAAAAGCAAAAATTAAACATGGTTGTGAACATATTTCTTTCTCTGATCTCAGGAAGGAGAAAATAAAATGCAAATTAAATATATTCAGGCATTTAACTTGTACTTTGTATTATATTATCTTTAATTTATTTTAATTTAACAAAAGTAATAATTTGATATATTGATTATATTATATTAAAGACATTGTTATATTTCATAATTTTGATGACAATGATAATATTTTCCTTATTTGCAATAAACATTTTGGCAGCAAATACTTTGATTTGTAAGTTGAACACAGATTGATTTTAGTTTTTAGTATCATCACAATAACTCTGCTTATATTTTTGTAATAAATTCTAATTATACTTTGAAATGAAAAATTCTACAGAACAATCATAAATGTAAATTATTGAAAAATGTCATTCTTATAAAAGTTTTACTTTGTCATAAATAACAAAACAAAATTAGATGTAAAATGTTCAGAATGTATACATAGTATGATCGTGCTGTACTTGGTCAGTATGTGAATTCAAAATCACATATCATACATATATATATTTTTTATTTTATACAATTTGTATTATAAATTATTATTCTTATATTACAGCTAGTTTATAACTAATAGTAAATTTACTAAGTATAAATAAAATAAAAAATAAAATAAAATAAACCTTTAACCTTCTCGTTTTTATTTATTTATTTTGTAAGTATAATTGAATAAATCAAAATAATGCAATTAGTGATATTTACAAGATCATAAATACATACAATACATATAATTAATCTGTTAACTATTTGTGTAATTAATTAAAAATAACTTTCAGTTGGATGTTTTTTAAGAAAAAATTCTTTTTGTAAACAGTTCTTATAAATTTTTATTACAAATTTCATTTAATTTTATTTTAATTATGCTAAGTTATTTTTTGCTTAGCACTTTTTTTTTATTTTTAAATAATTTATCTTCATAAATTAAGTAAAAAAATATAAAAAATAGTTACCATCATTGTCAAATACTGACATATCTGAAAAACACATCCTTCCAAAATTTAATTTATTTCATTCAGATAACTAGTCTTAATTTGTACAAATCTTTGCTTACATACATGTAAAATCATAATCACACTATACACTGTATCGTCATTATAATCTCTATTGATATTAATAGTATAAAGCTGTCTTTATTATATTAATCAGGGCTGTGGAGTCGCATAAAAATCTACCAACTCCGACTTTTCCTTACCATCCGACTTCGACTCTGACTCAGTTTCATATACATAACAATTTGGTAAGTAAAAGGGAGTCGGAGTCGGCGGATTTTTTGACGACTCCGACTCCACAGCCCTGATATTAATGTAAGCAAACTTCAGTCATCAAAGAAATTACAAGGAAATAATTAAAATTGAAATTATAGTGATTATACTAATCCATAACACATACAAACACATATAAAAAGCTATAAAATAGAAATCAATGATAAATTTTCTAATGTATTTATAATTTAGTCATTCATTTCTATAGATATTAATATAATTTTCCAGTTAAAATTTTTTTATTAAAAATGGTTTGTTATTCATTTTTTGGAAGTCTTTGAATGTTGGGTTTTTAATTTCATTCTGTATTGAGATACATTTGAATTTTCTTTTTAATTGCAGAGCATCCTTAACAAAGTCATAACTTGGAGTTGATGATCAACAGTTTTTAAAACTTCCATTTTTTCAGACGAGGTCATACTAAACAAACGTCCGAAGCAGTGACTCACATCATTATCAAAATACGTTTTGTTAAAAATTTAATTTTTTTTGTATGTTTAAATGTATGTAATTCTATTTCTTCTTCTAATTGTAATTTATTATTGACTTATTCTAAACTAACATTTAAACTATTACCATCAGATTATTAAAAATGATCATCAAATATATCTGAATCTTTTTATTGGCAATATTGTTACTTTTTGTATACTTTTATGATAAATAATTCTCATAGTTTTACTTGAAGTTTTTTGGGATTTAGATTCTACAAATCTTAATCATATTTTCTTTTTACTTTGTTTTATTTTATATGCTTTTTTACTAATTACCTTACACTTCAAACACTTCTTCCAGCAGATAGTTTCTTCAGCATATAGACTTTCCCCTCTTCAGGTACAAGAACAAGTTTATTTGATCTTTTGAATTCCAATCAGTGAGAGATGGTTGAGTTTCTACACAACTGAAAAAAATTTTTTTAAAAGCTGATGATCAATACCATTCAATTTGGATTCAATATATTTGAAAATTTGATTCAGATTCAAAACATACAAAAACATTTCAAATAATAAATGTTCATAGTTAAAGTTAGATGGCAGCAAAAAAGACTATACATAACTAAAATATTTCTTCATAGCCATCCTCATCCCTTACATAACATATTAGCATACATGCTGCTGCATAAAGCCTGCAAACTTATTTAATTAACCAAATACCTAAATATGGTCACCAGTGCTGTAACTAGGCAGGTGCAACAGGTGCACCCGCACAGGGCCCACTTGGAAGGGGAGCCCAAAATGCATGCATTTGTTTTATTGCACAGGGCACAGAAATGACTAGTTACGGCACTGGCGGTCACTTTTCAGGCCAAAAACATTAGTTTCTTCAGCATACAATCTGTTATAAGTAACATTTGAAGCATAAATTATTATTTATAGTTCCATCTTCTGTGTGCTTTGCTTTCTTACTAAATGAAGTAAGAAAATATATCAAAAAACATGGAAGTCTCTTACAATTTTATACTTTTGTATGAAGTTTTTATACAAATTTTTACAATTAAATAAAATAGACTCAATTAAATCCAATAATAAATTTTATTATTGGTCTGTTGGTTTCTGCTGGGTGTGAAAATCAATTGAAACCAATAAAATATCTATTCACATTGATTTTTATTGGTATAAATGTTTTCTTATTATAAGTTTTTATTGGAAAGATCAGACAATAGAAATTCTAGTGGTAATATATGTCAATAAAATTTTTATTATGACCAGTGATGTAATTAAAGAGAATAAATGAGAAAATATTAAAATAAATATTAAGTGTTCTTAATGTTGTCTATTTTCTTTGTCTAACATTTTGATAATTAAGAAATCATTGCTTGTTTCAGGAAGCCAACATCTATTAAATATTTATTAATAATAAACACTGACTTCATAAAAATAACTGTGATTTCTTTATTTATTTACAAAATTGGTGCCAAGTTTCATAACTTTTTATAATTAATAAGTACTTTTATTATATACACAACTGATTAACTCACTATGTAAACTACACACACACACACACAAAATAAATTACCTAACATTGAGCATTTTTGAGAAACTAATCATTTAGTTTTGAGAAAAAACTAAAAATTTTTTAAATCTTATTTTTACTGATAGATTAATATTTACTTTTTACATCTTAGTAATTTCAGTTTTTTTCTTCTCACAATAATAAGTTGGATGCTTGATGTCTTGGTTGTAACATGAATTGTTAATTCTCTTTCTACCCAATAGTTATTGTTATTATGAAATATTTAGTCTATTTTCAATGCATTGGACTAACAGATACTACTCGTCCAATGAAATTGTTGGTCGAATAGCTTCTATGGGTCTAAATCAGCACATAAAGCAATAGAAAATTTTAACAAAGTTGAATTCTTAATTGGTTCTATGCTGCTGGCTAGAGTGGATACTTTTTAAACAAAGAATAACTATAGGATTTCTCAAGAATAACTATAGATAACTTAGCTGTATGAACTAAATTAAATATCTGATTTGAAAAATTAAATTATATTTTTATTTCTTATGAATTGTTTTTGATATTTTGTAACTTTGACATACAAAATTTTCATTTTAACTATAGCAGAGGAATTTCAATTTGACATCATCTCAATAACTAAGCAATTAAACAAAATATTTCAAGAATATAAAATTTACCAAAATTTTTTGTAAGGTAATAGTTTACAGCTTACTTTTTATTTTTTAAAAATTTATGTCATCACAAATATTAATTATAAAATTCTCTAAAACCACATAACCGAGGACAATGATTTATATATAAAGGTGCCTTGAATTTTGGAAATTCAATCCAAAAGTCAATTTTGGTATAACTCATCCTTCCATATATTTTCAGCTGACAAAACTTTTAAGATATATGGTGACATTTTCTACCAATTTTGGGGTTTTGATAAAATCAAAATCATTTGTAAAAATTAATTTTTATTGTTTATTTTCTGTTTAATCAGTGAACTAATGTGTTGTAGCACATTCACTGTAAACACAAGTAAAAAACGTCTCTACTTTAGCAAGATATAATTTTTCTTTCTATCTCTCTGGAAGTGAAACTCCTTTCGACTTTTAACTTTTGTACATACTTTTAGGAACATATTATAAGCAATCTCCAACATTCAGAGATTTTGATGTTTAGGTTAAACTTAACTTTATCTGCCACTAGTGTTCTTTAGTCAATTCAGACTCCGAATGTTTCGACTCAATTAGTTAATGACTTGTGTACTTTCATTATAAAATTACAATTAAAAATGTCTTCAGGAAAAAGTCGTTTTATGTATGAATATGACATTTTAAAATTATTAAATAATAAACCAAGAATTTGTAGAAGCATTTTACTTGTTACAACATGGAGAGCTATCATGGCATTTAGAATTATAAAGTAATCCTGATGACTTGCAAGCGCACTTCTTCGTTAGGCATTTTTTTAAGCAGTTGTACTTCTTGAAACCTTGTCCTCTGGTCAAAGACAATTTTGCGACAACTTCTCGAAGACTTACTTCTTTACCTTTAATTTAACCCTTTCTGACTCATTTTCAACAATGCTTTCTTCCTTGTCCTGTTCGATTGCATTTTTGACGTTATTATTTTGTTCCGTATTGTCTTACGAATGCAACAACTTCTCTAAATCTTCTTCAGATCTTATAACTCTAATCATATCACTAGGGATTGCTGAAGTTGCAAGGCCCATTTTCATTGGACAACCAAACATTGCTTCGTAGGGGGAACATTTGATTCCCTCGTGATACGCTCTATTCTTCATTGCCTGAATGAATCTTAAACCCTCTGACCACTTTGATAACTGATTGGTTTCCATCCACGTACTGAACATATTTTCTATGTCTTGATTAGCACGCTCCGCTGATCCTTGACTTTGGCTATGTCTTGCCTTTCCATGTACGATTTTTACATCCGGCCACATGGAGCATAAACTCTCAATAACTTGGTTAGAGAATTTCGACCATTATCGGAATAAAGGATGCTCGACGCTCCAAAAGTGGTGAAAATATCCAAAAGATGGTATGCAACTTCTACGGTGCGTTTAGTTTGAAGCGCACGATAGATCACAGATTTGGTAAGATGGTCTTGGTAAACTAAAATAAATTTATAATTTCCATCTGGGGTAGTTTGTAGATCTATTAGATCAACCTGACAGCGTGAGTTCATTTCACTGTGAAGTATAGGTCTGACAANTTCTTCAACTTATTGACTTGAAAATTGTTAGATAAAAAATAATATATAAAACAATAATGCCTTGTCTCTAATCTTAATATCTAAATTATTTGAAAATTTATCCATTGTAGCTTAGACAATTGTTGATATTAAATAATGATAAAGTTTTATAAAATTTAAAACATGCTTATATTAGAAAACAAAGAATATATCATCAATTTTAGTTGAATAGCTTTGCATATGATTATTACTAAAGTAACTTTTTATACTATAGAGATTTTGTTTAAATTTTTTAAAAGATGAAAGCTATCAAAAATTCTTATGATTAAACAAAGTTAAACAGATTAAAAAAAAACACCCTGTACAAATTGAAATTTGTATTAAAGGTATACAAATTTAAAATGAAATAAAACACATAAAAATAATGTTAATGGCCATGGTGTTGGCTTTATTTAAAAGATAATTTTATGTCATTAGTGTTTAAACATGATTTCGGGCATATGGGCACCATGGTTGGCTTGAATGAAGCGCAATCAGGAAAAACAATTTTTGACCACTTTATTGAGCAACTGGGGCCGTTTATTGGCAATAACACGGCGAATGTTGACTTTCAAGTGGTCCAACGTCTGTGGTTTATCAGCATAGACTAGTGACTTCACATATCCTCAAAGAAAGTAATTCATAGGTGTGAGATCACACGATTGTGGAAGCCAGTTCACAGGTCCATTACGCAAAATTATGCGCTCATTGGATGTTTCCTGCAATAAATTGATGGTGTCACATGCTGTGTGGCATGTTGCACCATCTTGTTGAAACCAAAGCTCTGCCACATCAATACCATTCAACTGAGGAATGAAGAAGTCAGCAATCATGGCTCCAAAGCGCTCTCCATTGATGGTAACATTCTAGCCGGCATCATCTTTAAAGAAATATGGGCCTATGATTCCACCTGCCCATAAAGCACACCAGTGACTTTTAATGGATGTAAGTTACTCAACATTTGCCGTGTTATTGCCGATATACGACCCCAGTTGCTCAATAAAGTGGTTGAAAATTGATCTTCTCGATTGTGCTTCATTCAAGCCAGCCATGGCACCCATATGCCTGAAATCACATTTAAACACTAATGGCATAAAATTTTTATTTAAATAAAGCCAACACTATGGCCATTAACATTATTTTTACGTGTTATTTCATTTTAAATTTGTATACCTCTAAAAAAACACCTTATATTAATCAAATTGGACTTGTTTCATTTTTGTTAATTTTTGTTTTATTTTTATTATAAAACAAAATCTTAGATATTCTGGACCCTCAACAAATAGGGATTTAATTTTAAAGTCATCGTTATACTTTTTTTACAAGTTGATTTGAGAAGTGTCACTAGTTTTTACAATTTTGTATACTGGATATACAGTAATTAATGATAGTATTGTTGTTGTTGTGATTGTCGACTTTAGGTGGAGTTTTTCAACTTTGATATGTTTATTTTAAATTAATAGTCTGTTAATAACAGTTATAATTATTAAAATGTATAGTATCACATTTATTTCATTGGAAAGATTTAGTAAGATAATTTTTCAGATGAGAAATATTTCTAATTTCATAAAACAAGGAAAGCATTTCCATGAAACCTATTTCATATATTTCATACTCATAAGTAATATAAAATTATAATTTTTGCATTTTTGAAAAAGTGGTAAAAATAATTGTTGTAACACTTATGATTATTTCTTTATCAGCAACAATTCAATTAAATGTATTATTATCAGTAATAATAGCATAATCATCATATACATAAAGTGACTTAACCATGTTTTATTTGATTTTTAATTTAAAATATAATTTCACTATATCATAATAGTAAAATATATATAATTTATAAAATATAATAATGAAATATATTTTCTACTGTTATCTTATACATCATCATATACATGATAGTTACATTTTACAACTATATACACTTTCTTTAATAATATTTTACAGTAATATTTATCTTGATATACAACAAACAAGTCTTTTTTTTATTGTAAAATACAGTTTAAATTTCTTTATCATGATTATTATTATTATTATTATTATTGTAAACCTAAAAGATTAAATAATATATAAACTAAAAAAACACATAAATATAACATTTAATAAAAATAAGATTTCACCAAAGTCACAGATCTAAATTCTAATAATCTATTGATAGATTCCCTAATACAGATACAGACATATTATCATCCTTCTTTAATTATAGTATAAATGCATTCTAACATCCATGCATGCAAATAAATATAGTGTGACAATAATGAACATGTATTTTGTTTTCTATTTCTGTTTCTAAAATCTATTACATTTGAAGAATCAGACGATAACTGATGTCAGTCATGAGACGTCTCATTAGGGTTTGATTCTGACTGGAATAATAATTATATAAATTTATTAAATTACAAATAAATGTGATAAAGAATTCCTGTTGTTTTATCATTATCATCTTAATTATTGTAAATAGCAACTTTTGTCTTACAAAAAAATTATTTATAATGACTGTCATTATAATTATTTTGATTCTTTGGTATTAATAAATAATACATTAATTTTGAAACTAATTCATAAAAGTTAAATTTATTAATTACAACAAACTATAGTAATTTAATACATTAAAAATTGAATGATTGAAATTTAATAAAGAATATTTGCTTCACAAAAAGAAATTCTTCTTTTAAGACATAAAAAAATTTAAATATCAGTTTTGGAAAGAAATACCTCTATTATTAGTCTTAAAGATTTTATTGTAAACTTTCTATTTTAATTTTTAAAAATTATTTAGCCTTTGGATGTTAAATATTGTTAAACAATACACTAGTTAATATGGTGAGGGATGAGTTTACAAGCTCATCCCTCACCATATTGCAGAGAGAAAGATCAACTGTAGAAAACTAAGAGAAGTACCTAATAGATGAGAGAGAGAAGTTTGTCATAACTCTTGATAAAATGTGGGTATACCTGTCTGACACAAACAAAATTCAAGTGATATACAAGTATCTCTCATACAACATAGTATTCCTACAACATGGTTTCACTCTAACATGATTCAAGAATTGGAGACATCCTCACACAAAATGTCACAATTTTTCAAATTTAAACACTGTCATTCGATATTTTTTTTTATTCAAACAAGCATGCATGTTATCTTTTATTTGCCTATGGATTTTAGAATATTGAAATTTTCAATCTTGTTTCATGCCTTTCATCTGGTTTTCTTTAATGAGGACTGATTGTAAAAAAAAATTCATGACAGTGGTCCATGGGATTCAAAATTGTGAGTTTAATGGTCTATGAGGTCAGAAAGGTTGGCAACTGCTATGGAATAGAAGAGAAAAATGAGGAGAAACTATCAGTAAAGTTCCCAAAAAGATATGAATAAATGCCATCTTTAATATATTAGATACACTCATCCACACACAAAATGATAAAGACAATGCTATTGATTCCATTTCAAGAAATATTTTTTAAATTTCTTAAAAAACAAAAAGACAAGTATCATATTTTTTCAAAAAACTCTATTTTATTATTTTGTAACTATGTACTGTATACAGTGTGTAAAGAATTTGTCAGAAAAGTTATTAATCCTAAATAAGTAACATCCTAATTAAGAAAATACTGAGAATTTGGTCCTGAAATTCATTAATTAAGATTTTTCCTGTAATATGATTCTGTAATGTTCACACATTCATAATTAAAATGTCATTTTATTTTTATATTAAAAAAGGTTCATAATGGTAAAATACATTTTTGAAATATATATAGTTATAAATTAATTATTTAATGTGCTTTATTAAATTACCTAAATTTTTCAATAAGCTGCATAAGATGGACTCATTGGTGATGTGGGAGAAGTTGCTGATGGAATAATACTAGTTCCTTGTGCAGAGTCACCTCTTTGCCAAGCTTTAAACTTCAAAAATGCATCAGCTCCATAAAGACCAGTTCCAACAAATCCAAAGAACTGAAATATAAAATTTAATTTTTTATATAACATTTAAGATATAATTTGATAAACTTTTTCATTGTAAAAGAACACACTAATTTTTAACAAATACATTTCTAGAAATGTATTATTGTTCCCAGGCAGATTTTGAAATAACATCTCTCCTAAATGTACTTGTAATGAAATTTTCATCTCTTCAATTGTGTAAGGAAAGTGAACAGATTGAACATATTAAAAAGTCCATACACAATTTTACTAATTTAATGGTTAAAATGATTTTAACTAGCTAAGGCAGAATTTTCTTAATGAAAATTTTTGAATTCATTTATGATCTGTGATGTAGCTAGCTTTGAATAAAATATATATAGTTCTATAAATAAAAAAATATATTTTATGTTAATTATTATACACAAAATAAACAATATTTTTATCTTTTGTCATTAAAATTTTAATGCTGAAAGACAGTATTGTTTATTTTGCATATACAGTTCAACATTACAAAATATTTTCAGAATATATGAGAAAATCTCTCTGTTTTAATTTTTTGCTTACAATCTACAGCAATTTTTCATAATATCAATAAATGGCTCTAAGATCATTTTACTTTGTCAAGAGTGTTCTTAACACAATAACACGGCATCCAATCACATTTTGTTTATATGTAGGGCTGATGGACCCATTCACTTCTATTTGTGAATGGAATGTATTATTACATGTTTACATGTCTGTCAGTCCTCTAATAAACATCTCCAAGCTGATCTTTTAGTTTAAAACATATTTTAAACAAACAACTTAAGCTAAGCATAGATGACAACAATAGCATCTAACTGACAGCTTGACCAAGATGACAAAATTTTCATGACAGCCAGACTCTTTTCACTGTTGATATAGTGAAAATTCATTCCAGTTAACAATCCAGAAAGTTCTTATAGAAACATTACTAAAATATAAATGAAAGGAATTGAAAATCATAGTGAGAGAGCATTGTAATCTTTGTGTGGATTGATTTCAACTACAGTGGTTAGTTCTGTGGCATTCCACCATGTTATATATATAATAATTTTGTATAGTTTTCTTTCTTTGTCTATCCTTTCCAGAATGTTCTTTATTTAACTCTTTCACCTTGGATGGTGATGACTAATCCTGAGAACAAAAGAAAGAAATGATGCTCTGAGGCCTATGTTGGGATAACAAGGGTCATTCTTGGTGGGGACTTCGATAGGACTGGACTCACAAAGTGTGCCCTCTAGTGCTTTTTGGCAGCATATAGAGATGGAAGAAGACCTAAGAAAGATTATTGAAAACTTCAGTCAAGAAGGATCTTTGAAACACCAAGACCATCATTCAGGAAAATTTAATAAGAACAAGGACCATCCATTGACCCAAGGAAGAAAAGCTCTGGAAATTCGCCTCTCCAAGATCACCATTGAAAACTGGGTACCCACTTTCCTCTATCCTTACTCTATTTCCTGTTGCAGTCTACTTACTCCTTCCTACTTAGATTTAGTTAGTTGTAAGCATCTAGTTGTAGTTTGTTGTATATTTGTTGTAAATGTATTGTATTCGGTAATTTGCAGTGTCGTGATAATAGAGTCAACAACAACCTGTTATATCAAGATTTGTATGGCTCAGGTTATATACAGGTAATCCCCGTATGACACGGGAGTTACGTTCCAAAAAATTGCTGTGTTATGTGAATCCATGTTATAGGAAACAAAGAACTAGTGTGAAAAGGGGGTTAGGTTCCAAAAATTAAAAAAAACATGCTGTTAAATCTTTATTTAAATTGGATTTATTATTCATTTTTTTCATAGATAAAATACTTATTTATTATTTAAGTAAATATTTTACCAGAGGATTATTCATCCTATATGATGATCTCAGCATGAGNTTTTATTTTTAAATAATTTATCTTCATAAATTAAGTAAAAAAATATAAAAAATAGTTACCATCATTGTCAAATACTGACATATCTGAAAAACACATCCTTCCAAAATTTAATTTATTTCATTCAGATAACTAGTCTTAATTTGTACAAATCTTTGCTTACATACATGTAAAATCATAATCACACTATACACTGTATCGTCATTATAATCTCTATTGATATTAATAGTATAAAGCTGTCTTTATTATATTAATCAGGGCTGTGGAGTCGCGTAAAAATCTACCAACTCCGACTTTTCCTTACCATCCGACTTCGACTCTGACTCAGTTTCATATACATAACAATTTGGTAAGTAAAAGGGAGTCGGAGTCGGCGGATTTTTTGACGACTCCGACTCCACAGCCCTGATATTAATGTAAGCAAACTTCAGTCATCAAAGAAATTACAAGGAAATAATTAAAATTGAAATTATAGTGATTATACTAATCCATAACACATACAAACACATATAAAAAGCTATAAAATAGAAATCAATGATAAATTTTCTAATGTATTTATAATTTAGTCATTCATTTCTATAGATATTAATATAATTTTCCAGTTAAAATTTTTTTATTAAAAATGGTTTGTTATTCATTTTTTGGAAGTCTTTGAATGTTGGGTTTTTAATTTCATTCTGTATTGAGATACATTTGAATTTTCTTTTTAATTGCAGAGCATCCTTAACAAAGTCATAACTTGGAGTTGATGATCAACAGTTTTTAAAACTTCCATTTTTTCAGACGAGGTCATACTAAACAAACGTCCGAAGCAGTGACTCACATCATTATCAAAATACGTTTTGTTAAAAATTTAATTTTTTTTGTATGTTTAAATGTATGTAATTCTATTTCTTCTTCTAATTGTAATTTATTATTGACTTATTCTAAACTAACATTTAAACTATTACCATCTGATTATTAAAAATGATCATCAAATATATCTGAATCTTTTTATTGGCAATATTGTTACTTTTTGTATACTTTTATGATAAATAATTCTCATAGTTTTACTTGAAGTTTTTTGGGATTTAGATTCTACAAATCTTAATCATATTTTCTTTTTACTTTGTTTTATTTTATATGCTTTTTTACTAATTACCTTACACTTCAAACACTTCTTCCAGCAGATAGTTTCTTCAGCATATAGACTTTCCCCTCTTCAGGTACAAGAACAAGTTTATTTGATCTTTTGAATTCCAATCAGTGAGAGATGGTTGAGTTTCTACACAACTGAAAAAAATTTTTTTAAAAGCTGATGATCAATACCATTCAATTTGGATTCAATATATTTGAAAATTTGATTCAGATTCAAAACATACAAAAACATTTCAAATAATAAATGTTCATAGTTAAAGTTAGATGGCAGCAAAAAAGACTATACATAACTAAAATATTTCTTCATAGCCATCCTCATCCCTTACATAACATATTAGCATACATGCTGCTGCATAAAGCCTGCAAACTTATTTAATTAACCAAATACCTAAATATGGTCACCAGTGCTGTAACTAGGCAGGTGCAACAGGTGCACCCGCACAGGGCCCACTTGGAAGGGGAGCCCAAAATGCATGCATTTGTTTTATTGCACAGGGCACAGAAATGACTAGTTACGGCACTGGCGGTCACTTTTCAGGCCAAAAACATTAGTTTCTTCAGCATACAATCTGTTATAAGTAACATTTGAAGCATAAATTATTATTTATAGTTCCATCTTCTGTGTGCTTTGCTTTCTTACTAAATGAAGTAAGAAAATATATCAAAAAACATGGAAGTCTCTTACAATTTTATACTTTTGTATGAAGTTTTTATACAAATTTTTACAATTAAATAAAATAGACTCAATTAAATCCAATAATAAATTTTATTATTGGTCTGTTGGTTTCTGCTGGGTGTGAAAATCAATTGAAACCAATAAAATATCTATTCACATTGATTTTTATTGGTATAAATGTTTTCTTATTATAAGTTTTTATTGGAAAGATCAGACAATAGAAATTCTAGTGGTAATATATGTCAATAAAATTTTTATTATGACCAGTGATGTAATTAAAGAGAATAAATGAGAAAATATTAAAATAAATATTAAGTGTTCTTAATGTTGTCTATTTTCTTTGTCTAACATTTTGATAATTAAGAAATCATTGCTTGTTTCAGGAAGCCAACATCTATTAAATATTTATTAATAATAAACACTGACTTCATAAAAATAACTGTGATTTCTTTATTTATTTACAAAATTGGTGCCAAGTTTCATAACTTTTTATAATTAATAAGTACTTTTATTATATACACAACTGATTAACTCACTATGTAAACTACACACACACACACACAAAATAAATTACCTAACATTGAGCATTTTTGAGAAACTAATCATTTAGTTTTGAGAAAAAACTAAAAATTTTTTAAATCTTATTTTTACTGATAGATTAATATTTACTTTTTACATCTTAGTAATTTCAGTTTTTTTCTTCTCACAATAATAAGTTGGATGCTTGATGTCTTGGTTGTAACATGAATTGTTAATTCTCTTTCTACCCAATAGTTATTGTTATTATGAAATATTTAGTCTATTTTCAATGCATTGGACTAACAGATACTACTCGTCCAATGAAATTGTTGGTCGAATAGCTTCTATGGGTCTAAATCAGCACATAAAGCAATAGAAAATTTTAACAAAGTTGAATTCTTAATTGGTTCTATGCTGCTGGCTAGAGTGGATACTTTTTAAACAAAGAATAACTATAGGATTTCTCAAGAATAACTATAGATAACTTAGCTGTATGAACTAAATTAAATATCTGATTTGAAAAATTAAATTATATTTTTATTTCTTATGAATTGTTTTTGATATTTTGTAACTTTGACATACAAAATTTTCATTTTAACTATAGCAGAGGAATTTCAATTTGACATCATCTCAATAACTAAGCAATTAAACAAAATATTTCAAGAATATAAAATTTACCAAAATTTTTTGTAAGGTAATAGTTTACAGCTTACTTTTTATTTTTTAAAAATTTATGTCATCACAAATATTAATTATAAAATTCTCTAAAACCACATAACCGAGGACAATGATTTATATATAAAGGTGCCTTGAATTTTGGAAATTCAATCCAAAAGTCAATTTTGGTATAACTCATCCTTCCATATATTTTCAGCTGACAAAACTTTTAAGATATATGGTGACATTTTCTACCAATTTTGGGGTTTTGATAAAATCAAAATCATTTGTAAAAATTAATTTTTATTGTTTATTTTCTGTTTAATCAGTGAACTAATGTGTTGTAGCACATTCACTGTAAACACAAGTAAAAAACGTCTCTACTTTAGCAAGATATAATTTTTCTTTCTATCTCTCTGGAAGTGAAACTCCTTTCGACTTTTAACTTTTGTACATACTTTTAGGAACATATTATAAGCAATCTCCAACATTCAGAGATTTTGATGTTTAGGTTAAACTTAACTTTATCTGCCACTAGTGTTCTTTAGTCAATTCAGACTCCGAATGTTTCGACTCAATTAGTTAATGACTTGTGTACTTTCATTATAAAATTACAATTAAAAATGTCTTCAGGAAAAAGTCGTTTTATGTATGAATATGACATTTTAAAATTATTAAATAATAAACCAAGAATTTGTAGAAGCATTTTACTTGTTACAACATGGAGAGCTATCATGGCATTTAGAATTATAAAGTAATCCTGATGACTTGCAAGCGCACTTCTTCGTTAGGCATTTTTTTAAGCAGTTGTACTTCTTGAAACCTTGTCCTCTGGTCAAAGACAATTTTGCGACAACTTCTCGAAGACTTACTTCTTTACCTTTAATTTAACCCTTTCTGACTCATTTTCAACAATGCTTTCTTCCTTGTCCTGTTCGATTGCATTTTTGACGTTATTATTTTGTTCCGTATTGTCTTACGAATGCAACAACTTCTCTAAATCTTCTTCAGATCTTATAACTCTAATCATATCACTAGGGATTGCTGAAGTTGCAAGGCCCATTTTCATTGGACAACCAAACATTGCTTCGTAGGGGGAACATTTGATTCCCTCGTGATACGCTCTATTCTTCATTGCCTGAATGAATCTTAAACCCTCTGACCACTTTGATAACTGATTGGTTTCCATCCACGTACTGAACATATTTTCTATGTCTTGATTAGCATGCTCCGCTGATCCTTGACTTTGGCTATGTCTTGCCTTTCCATGTACGATTTTTACATCCGGCCACATGGAGCATAAACTCTCAATAACTTGGTTAGAGAATTTCGACCATTATCGGAATAAAGGATGCTCGACGCTCCAAAAGTGGTGAAAATATCCAAAAGATGGTATGCAACTTCTACGGTGCGTTTAGTTTGAAGCGCACGATAGATCACAGATTTGGTAAGATGGTCTTGGTAAACTAAAATAAATTTATAATTTCCATCTGGGGTAGTTTGTAGATATATTAGATCAACCTGACAGCGTGAGTTCATTTCACTGTGAAGTATAGGTCTGACAACAATGCCCTTTTTCAAAGTCTTCTGTTTCTTTTGGCAAGGTTGACATAGCTTCAAATATGTCATAGTAGCCTCAACTGTTACATTTTTATACTTGCAGTTACATTCCTTAAGCATCTGTGTCCCTCCACCGTGGCCAACAGCAACACGCGTTTCTTCGAGAATATTGAATAAGTCCTCGTAACAAATGTAATACCTTATTTCTCCATCCTCCTCCTTCATAGGTGCAATTAGTTTTTCTTCGCTGCCTATAGTCAAAATGTCGTAACGCTTTATACGCCTGTAATGAACAGCTTGTTTCTTTTTCATGTTCTTTGCAGCTTTTACTTCCTCGAAACACTTTGCGTATTTGTCCCTATTAAATGAAAGTTATTATCTTTCTTGCTTGCAACGAGCTCGTCCATTATTTCATAAAATCTCCGTTTCATACTCATCTTGATTCATAAATAACTTTTAGACAACGAAATCTCAAACAAGATTAGAATTAACGTGCGTGTTCTAACATGTCAAACGATGAAGTGTGGCAAGTGAAGGTGGTGACGCGGTGCGGTGCAGAAAGCGGGGACTATTTTTTCAACATTTACCATGTATCTGAGGTAAAACCTAAGATATACCGAGTAAATTCTGGTAAAAGTTCGAAATTAGCGATGATCGCAGAACATTTCGGACTTTTACAACAAAGACTTGGTAAATCTTAGGTTTTACTGGAAGATCTTAGGATTTACCATAGTTCGAGCATTTACAGTAACATATATATATAATTTGTTTATACAATTTTCTTCAACTTATTGACTTGAAAATTGTTAGATAAAAAATAATATATAAAACAATAATGCCTTGTCTCTAATCTTAATATCTAAATTATTTGAAAATTTATCCATTGTAGCTTAGACAATTGTTGATATTAAATAATGATAAAGTTTTATAAAATTTAAAACATGCTTATATTAGAAAACAAAGAATATATCATCAATTTTAGTTGAATAGCTTTGCATATGATTATTACTAAAGTAACTTTTTATACTATAGAGATTTTGTTTAAATTTTTTAAAAGATGAAAGCTATCAAAAATTCTTATGATTAAACAAAGTTAAACAGATTAATACAAATTTCAATTTGTACAGGGTGTTTTTTTTTAAAGGTATACAAATTTAAAATGAAATAAAACACATAAAAATAATGTTAATGGCCATGGTGTTGGCTTTATTTAAAAGATAATTTTATGTCATTAGTGTTTAAACATGATTTCGGGCATATGGGCACCATGGTTGGCTTGAATGAAGCGCAATCAGGAAAAACAATTTTTGACCACTTTATTGAGCAACTGGGGCCGTTTATTGGCAATAACACGGCGAATGTTGACTTTCAAGTGGTCCAACGTCTGTGGTTTATCAGCATAGACTAGTGACTTCACATATGACTTCACATATCCTCAAAGAAAGTAATTCATAGGTGTGAGATCACACGATTGTGGAAGCCAGTTCACAGGTCCATTACGCAAAATTATGCGCTCATTGGATGTTTCCTGCAATAAATTGATGGTGTCACATGCTGTGTGGCATGTTGCACCATCTTGTTGAAACCAAAGCTCTGCCACATCAATACCATTCAACTGAGGAATGAAGAAGTCAGCAATCATGGCTCCAAAGCGCTCTCCATTGATGGTAACATTCTAGCCGGCATCATCTTTAAAGAAATATGGGCCTATGATTCCACCTGCCCATAAAGCACACCAGTGACTTTTAATGGATGTAAGTTACTCAACATTTGCCGTGTTATTGCCGATATACGACCCCAGTTGCTCAATAAAGTGGTTGAAAATTGATCTTCTCGATTGTGCTTCATTCAAGCCAGCCATGGCACCCATATGCCTGAAATCACATTTAAACACTAATGGCATAAAATTTTTATTTAAATAAAGCCAACACTATGGCCATTAACATTATTTTTACGTGTTATTTCATTTTAAATTTGTATACCTCTAAAAAAACACCTTATATTAATCAAATTGGACTTGTTTCATTTTTGTTAATTTTTGTTTTATTTTTATTATAAAACAAAATCTTAGATATTCTGGACCCTCAACAAATAGGGATTTAATTTTAAAGTCATCGTTATACTTTTTTTACAAGTTGATTTGAGAAGTGTCACTAGTTTTTACAATTTTGTATACTGGATATACAGTAATTAATGATAGTATTGTTGTTGTTGTGATTGTCGACTTTAGGTGGAGTTTTTCAACTTTGATATGTTTATTTTAAATTAATAGTCTGTTAATAACAGTTATAATTATTAAAATGTATAGTATCACATTTATTTCATTGGAAAGATTTAGTAAGATAATTTTTCAGATGAGAAATATTTCTAATTTCATAAAACAAGGAAAGCATTTCCATGAAACCTATTTCATATATTTCATACTCATAAGTAATATAAAATTATAATTTTTGCATTTTTGAAAAAGTGGTAAAAATAATTGTTGTAACACTTATGATTATTTCTTTATCAGCAACAATTCAATTAAATGTATTATTATCAGTAATAATAGCATAATCATCATATACATAAAGTGACTTAGTATGAATATGACATTTTAAAATTATTAAATAATNGTAAAATACAGTTTAAATTTCTTTATCATGATTATTATTATTATTATTATTATTGTAAACCTAAAAGATTAAATAATATATAAACTAAAAAAACACATAAATATAACATTTAATAAAAATAAGATTTCACCAAAGTCACAGATCTAAATTCTAATAATCTATTGATAGATTCCCTAATACAGATACAGACATATTATCATCCTTCTTTAATTATAGTATAAATGCATTCTAACATCCATGCATGCAAATAAATATAGTGTGACAATAATGAACATGTATTTTGTTTTCTATTTCTGTTTCTAAAATCTATTACATTTGAAGAATCAGACGATAACTGATGTCAGTCATGAGACGTCTCATTAGGGTTTGATTCTGACTGGAATAATAATTATATAAATTTATTAAATTACAAATAAATGTGATAAAGAATTCCTGTTGTTTTATCATTATCATCTTAATTATTGTAAATAGCAACTTTTGTCTTACAAAAAAATTATTTATAATGACTGTCATTATAATTATTTTGATTCTTTGGTATTAATAAATAATACATTAATTTTGAAACTAATTCATAAAAGTTAAATTTATTAATTACAACAAACTATAGTAATTTAATACATTAAAAATTGAATGATTGAAATTTAATAAAGAATATTTGCTTCACAAAAAGAAATTCTTCTTTTAAGACATAAAAAAATTTAAATATCAGTTTTGGAAAGAAATACCTCTATTATTAGTCTTAAAGATTTTATTGTAAACTTTCTATTTTAATTTTTAAAAATTATTTAGCCTTTGGATGTTAAATATTGTTAAACAATACACTAGTTAATATGGTGAGGGATGAGTTTACAAGCTCATCCCTCACCATATTGCAGAGAGAAAGATCAACTGTAGAAAACTAAGAGAAGTACCTAATAGATGAGAGAGAGAAGTTTGTCATAACTCTTGATAAAATGTGGGTATACCTGTCTGACACAAACAAAATTCAAGTGATATACAAGTATCTCTCATACAACATAGTATTCCTACAACATGGTTTCACTCTAACATGATTCAAGAATTGGAGACATCCTCACACAAAATGTCACAATTTTTCAAATTTAAACACTGTCATTCGATATTTTTTTTTATTCAAACAAGCATGCATGTTATCTTTTATTTGCCTATGGATTTTAGAATATTGAAATTTTCAATCTTGTTTCATGCCTTTCATCTGGTTTTCTTTAATGAGGACTGATTGTAAAAAAAAATTCATGACAGTGGTCCATGGGATTCAAAATTGTGAGTTTAATGGTCTATGAGGTCAGAAAGGTTGGCAACTGCTATGGAATAGAAGAGAAAAATGAGGAGAAACTATCAGTAAAGTTCCCAAAAAGATATGAATAAATGCCATCTTTAATATATTAGATACACTCATCCACACACAAAATGATAAAGACAATGCTATTGATTCCATTTCAAGAAATATTTTTTAAATTTCTTAAAAAACAAAAAGACAAGTATCATATTTTTTCAAAAAACTCTATTTTATTATTTTGTAACTATGTACTGTATACAGTGTGTAAAGAATTTGTCAGAAAAGTTATTAATCCTAAATAAGTAACATCCTAATTAAGAAAATACTGAGAATTTGGTCCTGAAATTCATTAATTAAGATTTTTCCTGTAATATGATTCTGTAATGTTCACACATTCATAATTAAAATGTCATTTTATTTTTATATTAAAAAAGGTTCATAATGGTAAAATACATTTTTGAAATATATATAGTTATAAATTAATTATTTAATGTGCTTTATTAAATTACCTAAATTTTTCAATAAGCTGCATAAGATGGACTCATTGGTGATGTGGGAGAAGTTGCTGATGGAATAATACTAGTTCCTTGTGCAGAGTCACCTCTTTGCCAAGCTTTAAACTTCAAAAATGCATCAGCTCCATAAAGACCAGTTCCAACAAATCCAAAGAACTGAAATATAAAATTTAATTTTTTATATAACATTTAAGATATAATTTGATAAACTTTTTCATTGTAAAAGAACACACTAATTTTTAACAAATACATTTCTAGAAATGTATTATTGTTCCCAGGCAGATTTTGAAATAACATCTCTCCTAAATGTACTTGTAATGAAATTTTCATCTCTTCAATTGTGTAAGGAAAGTGAACAGATTGAACATATTAAAAAGTCCATACACAATTTTACTAATTTAATGGTTAAAATGATTTTAACTAGCTAAGGCAGAATTTTCTTAATGAAAATTTTTGAATTCATTTATGATCTGTGATGTAGCTAGCTTTGAATAAAATATATATAGTTCTATAAATAAAAAAATATATTTTATGTTAATTATTATACACAAAATAAACAATATTTTTATCTTTTGTCATTAAAATTTTAATGCTGAAAGACAGTATTGTTTATTTTGCATATACAGTTCAACATTACAAAATATTTTCAGAATATATGAGAAAATCTCTCTGTTTTAATTTTTTGCTTACAATCTACAGCAATTTTTCATAATATCAATAAATGGCTCTAAGATCATTTTACTTTGTCAAGAGTGTTCTTAACACAATAACACGGCATCCAATCACATTTTGTTTATATGTAGGGCTGATGGACCCATTCACTTCTATTTGTGAATGGAATGTATTATTACATGTTTACATGTCTGTCAGTCCTCTAATAAACATCTCCAAGCTGATCTTTTAGTTTAAAACATATTTTAAACAAACAACTTAAGCTAAGCATAGATGACAACAATAGCATCTAACTGACAGCTTGACCAAGATGACAAAATTTTCATGACAGCCAGACTCTTTTCACTGTTGATATAGTGAAAATTCATTCCAGTTAACAATCCAGAAAGTTCTTATAGAAACATTACTAAAATATAAATGAAAGGAATTGAAAATCATAGTGAGAGAGCATTGTAATCTTTGTGTGGATTGATTTCAACTACAGTGGTTAGTTCTGTGGCATTCCACCATGTTATATATATAATAATTTTGTATAGTTTTCTTTCTTTGTCTATCCTTTCCAGAATGTTCTTTATTTAACTCTTTCACCTTGGATGGTGATGACTAATCCTGAGAACAAAAGAAAGAAATGATGCTCTGAGGCCTATGTTGGGATAACAAGGGTCATTCTTGGTGGGGACTTCGATAGGACTGGACTCACAAAGTGTGCCCTCTAGTGCTTTTTGGCAGCATATAGAGATGGAAGAAGACCTAAGAAAGATTATTGAAAACTTCAGTCAAGAAGGATCTTTGAAACACCAAGACCATCATTCAGGAAAATTTAATAAGAACAAGGACCATCCATTGACCCAAGGAAGAAAAGCTCTGGAAATTCGCCTCTCCAAGATCACCATTGAAAACTGGGTACCCACTTTCCTCTATCCTTACTCTATTTCCTGTTGCAGTCTACTTACTCCTTCCTACTTAGATTTAGTTAGTTGTAAGCATCTAGTTGTAGTTTGTTGTATATTTGTTGTAAATGTATTGTATTCGGTAATTTGCAGTGTCGTGATAATAGAGTCAACAACAACCTGTTATATCAAGATTTGTATGGCTCAGGTTATATACAGGTAATCCCCGTATGACACGGGAGTTACGTTCCAAAAAATTGCTGTGTTATGTGAATCCATGTTATAGGAAACAAAGAACTAGTGTGAAAAGGGGGTTAGGTTCCAAAAATTAAAAAAAACATGCTGTTAAATCTTTATTTAAATTGGATTTATTATTCATTTTTTTCATAGATAAAATACTTATTTATTATTTAAGTAAATATTTTACCAGAGGATTATTCATCCTATATGATGATCTCAGCATGAGCATCATCAACTGGTAACAGTTTTTGGGTGCATCGTTAATAGTGGTCACTCTGCAATGGAAGTGCGCTGCTGTTTGTAGGCATTTAGGAACGACGGTGAAAGAAAGATGGTGGCGCCCACACTAGCGATAGTATTGTGATGCAGAAATCTATAATTCTAAAATATGAGCTTTTAGAGGCAAAAGAAGGGTTCCAATTGTAAAATTTAACTATTAAATGGATTATTTGCTGAAAGAGCATTCAAAGTAGCAATGAAAAAAATTAGAATGCTCACGCAGATATATATAAGAATGCACCCTTTATTACATTTCATGTTGTACGAGGGTTTTACCCAATTCTCGAACCGTGTTAGAGTGAACCCGTGCTATAAAAGCACCGTGTTATACGGGGATGTTCCCAATTCTCAAACTGTTAGAGTGAATCCGTGGTATAGAAGTGCTGTGTTATATGGGAGTTACCTGTATTTGTGTATTGAGACTGAGAGGAGCTGGTATTCCAAGGAATTGATTTATTGTACACAAAATAAAGATATTAATCTTATAATGTATCTTTGTAACTCATTTCGCACCTATCATTACAGTTCATCCTTGCTAATCTGCTGAATTTATCAATACACCTTTAACAGTAGTGAAGTGAAGTTGAAGGAACACTAATGCTTTTGATTTAGTTAACAGGCCATCTTCAAGTGTGGACAGATGAAAGAGGAATGTTAGTTTTGTAAATTTTTTGTCCAATGGAGATTATATTATTATTTTTGGGCAGACTGTCTTTTGTTTAATAAGGAATGTTAGTGTCAATTAGCAAGGAAGATGGGTATTGTATCCTTAACTACTATGAAAAAGAACAAGTTCACAATTCTTTACAATTGTCTTTATTGCACTTCTTTTACCTAAGACACTGGCCAGACAAAGGACCAGGGTCCTTTGTTAGCCATTTTTTTATATCTCCATACCCCAAGGCAATAGTGTTGCCAAACATACAAACTCTGAGGCAATGCTTTTGCCAGTACATAACAGTAACAATGTCACTTTTATACAATGCTGGAGAGGTGAGTATGAAATTTGTAACTACACTATTACCAATATATATTTAAACAGCAGAAACACGTATTTCCTCTCATTGCCTAACATCTGCTTAGTCTTTTGCAACTGTCATAGTCCACTTTCCCTTGCTTGTTGCTTATAATCAATGCACTTTTAATAGTGGATGAAGTTAATGGAACATTAATGTTTTTGACCCTGTTAACAGCCATTTTCAGAAATGGACAGATGGAAGTGAATGTTAGTATCAATTAGGAAGAAAGAAAGATGGGGTAGAGTAAACAATACTCTATCACATCTTTCTTCCTAATTGATACTAACATTCACTTCCATCTGTCCATTTCTGAAAATGGCTGTTAACAGGATGAAAAAAAATTAATGTTTCTTTAACTTCATCCACTATTAAAAGTGCATTGATTATAAACAAACTAAATACTGTTGAATTATTGTTAATTTTTATTTGTAATAAATTTGAGATTAGAATGATAATTCTAGACCAAACAGCTCTGTAGAAAATTAGGCTGTACCAAAAGTGAAACTGAATTGAAGTTAAGCATGAATAAATGAGCAAGTTATTATTATATAGAGGGCATTTATTGCCCATTACAGTTTTATAAACAATTGTTTAGCAGTTTCCTCAAATGGCACAGCACATCTTCAAAGATACTAGCATGTTTTTCTTAGCAGCTCACTTAATATTCTACTTCTTTTAACATGCTGAAGGAATTATAGTTATTGTTTTTTGAACCTTTTTTTTCTTAGGTTGTGTCAATAACTTGCAAGTAATTAATAGCGGATCTTTTCATTGTGCATTTGAAACTCTTAGTTTATATATTTTTCTAATATTCTTAATATTAGAAAAATATTCCAATAGTTCCAATTACTCATAATATGAACTTTGTAATAGAGCTTTGAAAGCCAAATTAATCAACCAGATAGATTCAGATAAATCTTAGAAATGGTTTAAGTTATATTTTCCCTACAAGCAGACATTAGGAATTGTATTAAAAATAATCTTAATTTTTCCTTATAAAATTACTATATTTTGACATTTTAATTACAGTATAACTAATGATTTTTGTTAAAAATTTATTGTTATGTAACTAATACATAAAATATCTCTCATTCAGCATACCTGATTGCTATGTATTGCAGCACCATCTCTGGCAATTCTTAAATGTATATAGTTGGTCACGTGCCTGCACACCACATTCAGTTCTGTACCATTTCTTGTTCAATAAAGACGTGCTTGTTTACTTGTTCATAAGAATCCGTCTCCATCCTTCTTAATCTAATTCCGACAACTATACATACCAATTCTGGCGACAAGGTGGATTAAAGACAGTATTCTTGAATAAAATTGAAGAAATAGACTAACGTTTATTTTTTTCTTGGCAAAGTCAACATGTGCCTTCAGCTAGACTTTGAACCTTCGATCCGTAAGTTACCGAACTGCTTATTATCATTGTTTTCTTTCCTTTATTTGGAAATGGCAAATGTGATTAACGTTAATCTGTATAACGTAAATAGGGATTGGGATGAATATGTGGAACAATTGGAAGAATTCTTTATAGCATCTAATATCACTGACAATAGAAAAATGCGACCGGTGGCTTATAAATTGTTAAGAAATCTTTGTCAACCTGATAAACCTTCTTCGAAGACATTTTCTGACTTAAAAAGTATAATGAGATCTCATAAAAATAAATCAGTTAGTATAATTTCCGAGAGAGCAAACTTTACTCGCTGGGTACAGAAAGAAGGAGAATCAATTAATGATTTCATAGTTGGGTTAAAATCATTAAGCGAAAAGTGTGATTTTGGAGATTCCCTTGCATCACATTTAAGAGATCAATTTGTGTTGGGCTTGTACGACCTAGGATTCATTCAAATCTATTTGCTAAAAATGAGTCAGAATTAGACCTCCAGAAAGCAATCAATTATGCTATTGCTATGGAACAAGCTCTGATTGATGCAGGTCATTTCAATAAATTGCCACTCGAAAACGATTGTTTTAAAATTCGTTCCACAAAATTCTCTAACAGAAAGAAGTAGTTTAGTGAGAATAGTTCTAGAGATAAAACTAAGTTCGAAACAAAGAAAACCATTACTTACATTTGTAAATCTTGTGGAAGCAAAGATCATTCCTGTGAGAATTGTATATTTAGAACATTTACCTGTAATAAATGTGGCATACCTGGTCATATTGCAAGGGTTTGTGGAAAAACTAAACATCCTCATGTGAGCATACACCAACTATCTCGTACCAACAAAGATTTGAATGATTATTCAGAGATAGATAATTCAACTTAAATCTTTTCAATATTCAAGATGCCTCCACACCAGTTCCACCTATTATTCTCACTCTATCTATTAATAAGAAGAACATTAGTTTTGAAGTTGATACTGGCTCCCCACTTTCCATCATTTCTGAATCCACTTTCAACAGAGACTTATCATCCTTTTCTTTACATGAGTCTAAACATTTTCTTTGCACATATGGAAATTTCAAGTTGAATGTATTAGGATTTATTATAGTACCAGTTCTTTACAATCGTTCTTGCCATAAACTTCGCCTTTATGTGGTTCATCATGGTAATGCTGATCTCATTGGAAGAGACTAGATTCGAGAGTTAAAGCTCTCGTGTAAAATCAATAGTATTACTCCCAGGATTTCATATACAAACTCTAATCTGCTTACTCTACTAGACATATTCTTCTGTATTTTCTGAAGGCATTGGATATTCTAAATCAATATTCCTTCATTTAACCTTAAAACCAGATGCACATCCTATTTTTCTGAAGCCAAGGACAGTTCCTTTTTCCCTCAGGGATAAAGTTGAAGCAGAGTTATCTAGGTTAGAAAAGGCTGGAGTAATTTCTAAGATTGCTCCACAGTGCTTGGGCCACACTATAATTCCAGTAGTTAAAAATGATGGTAGTTTAAGATAGATGGACTTTTCAATCTAACCTTGAATAAGATGTTACAAATAGATGTCCATCCAATACCTCGTTTGGAAGAAATCTCTATGAAACTACTTGGAGGTGAGAAGTTCTCTATCTTTGACTTAAGTGATGCCTATAACCAATTCCAATTGGACGACGAAAGTAAAAATTTAGTGGTTATCAATACTCATCTTAGATTGTATAAGTGCAATCATCTTTTATATGGTATTGCATCTGCCCCTGCTTTATTTCAAAGAGCTATGAAAAAATTATTCTCTACATTTCCGAAAACGTAACCATATTTTGATGACTTGGTTACTTCTGGTACAAATCATTCAGACCACTTGAGTAATATTGAATGGATCCTATCCATTTGTGAAACAGAAGGAATCAAACTAAATAAACAAAAGTTCAAATTCTTACAAGATTCTGTAAAATTCTTAGGATTTGAGATTTCAAAACAAGGAATTGCTCCTTTATCCTCAAAACTGGATCCTATATTAAAAGCTCATAAGCCTCGTAATGTTCATTCTCTACGCTCGTTTCTAGGTATGTTGAACTATTATTCTAAATTTGTACCTAAACTGTCTACTTACCTACACCCTCTTTACAAACTCTTATGTAAAGGATGTTCTTGGGTCTGGACAAAAGAACACGAATCTGCCTTTCAAAGTGTAAAAAACTCATTAAAAAAAGCTAAACTTCTCATACACTATGATCCTAACAAAGAATTATACTTGGCTACAGACACTTCTCAATTTGGTGTCGGTGCTGTTCTTTTCCATATTATTGACAATGTAAAACGTCCTATTTCATTTGCTAATGCTTTATTTTCGCCTGCTCAATGTCAATATTCTCAGACAGAGAAAGAGGCACTATCTATTATTTTTGGTATTAAGAAATTTAGACAATATCTTCTTGGTTGCCATTTTATCCTAGAAACAGACCATAAGCCCTTACTTGCAATTTTCGGTGATAAAAGAGGACAGAATGAGATTGTAGTTGCTAGACTACAAAGATGGAGCATCATACTGAATGATTAAAATTATACAATTAAGTATATCTCTTCCTCAACTAATATCATAGCTGACGGCCTTTCCAGAAATACTACTAATGATTTATTCATAGAAGATTTTAGTAACTCAATTCCAAGTTCATTGTTTAATTTGCAATTTGATTCCCTTCCTTTTACCAATAGTGCTTTTATAGAAGCCTCTCATACAGATAAACTTTTCAATGTTTTGCATAAGTGCATCAGGAATAATTGGCATCAGATAAATACAACTGTTAAGCCCTTCTTAAATTCAAGGATTCCCTTTCTCTAGAAGGAAACTTAATATTTATGGGTGATAGAATATTCGTTCCTGAGAAATTTTGCAGAAATGTTCTCATTGAATTACATTCTGGACATCAAGGTATCGTTAAATCGAAAATGTTAGCAAGATCAATTGTTTGGTGGCCAGGCATTGATAGTGATCTAGAACGAATAGTGAAAGAATGTATTTTATGTCAGTCATACCATCGAAATCCTCCCTCTACTAATACTTTAAGATGGCCAATTCCTGAAGAACCTTGGAGTAGAGTGCATATCGACTTTGCTGGACCTTTCCTTGGAAAAATGTTTCTAATAGGTATTGATGCAAAAACTAAATATCCTGAAATTCAAATAATGCAATCCACAGATTCTTCCACTACTATTCTGGCACTTAGATCTTGGTTTAGTCGTCATGGCCTTCCTTTACATGTTCATTCTGATAATGGCCCTCAATTCACATCTCGTGAATTCAGAATGTTTTTAACACAGAACGGAATTCGTCAGACATTCTCTCCGCTGTACCATCCTGCAACTAATGGAGCAGTTGAAGGATTTATCAAAATGTTTAAATCGCCTTTAAAAAATTAAGTCATGAAAAGGATTTAATGACATCCCTCCTCCAATTCCTTACTTCAAATCGTACTACTCCTCACTGGTAAAACACCTAGTGAGATGCTATTCAACAGAAAACTTCGCTCAAGACTAGGTTTGTTGCACCCTTTAACCTTATCGGATAACAACGTAGTTCGTCCACAGTGTTCATTTATGATAGGAGACACAATTTTTGCTCGTGACTTTTGTTCTAAAGAATGTTGGATTGCTGGTAAAGTTATTGAGAAACTTTCACCTGTTACATATAACATTGAGCTTCCTAATGGTTCCATATGGAAGTGTCATATTGATGAACTGAGATCTCGATCATCCGCATCCCTTGAATCTCAAGGTGCTTCATTCTTTCCTCTTCAGCTGTGGTGGGAAGAAGAAAATAATCCAATAGTTGAAAATATCCCCCAGAAAGACAACATGAAAAATTCATCATCAGATACTGCCTTAGCTTCAGACTCTTCTAATACTCAAGAGTCAAGTCGTAGACATCATAAAACTCCTACATACTTACAAGACTATGTTTGTAACTTCTCCTTAGGAGGGGATGATACTATGTATTGCAGGCAATTCTTAAATGTATATAGTTGGTAGTGTGCCAGTTCTGTACCGTTTCTTGTTCAATACAGACATGCTTGTTTACTTGTTCATAAGAATCCGTCTCCATCCTTCTTAATCTAATTCCGACGACTATACATACCACTGATGAACAAAAGACTTCAAAAGTTCCAAAACATTATTAATTAAAACAATGTGATTTATGATTTTTCTCACTCCATTAAAACATTACATATTTTGTTAGAAATGTTATTTGAAATGATAGCTATGACATTCTTGAGACATTTACTATCCCTGATTGAGAAAATCTAAATATAGATTAGAAATTAGGGCTAAAATTGCAATAGGTATAATATATAGAAAAAAGAAAAAACTTTTTTTGTAAAACAGTGTTATTTTGACTCAGAAAAAGTATATACTTTAATCAATAGGTTAATAAAAATGGTTTTAATTTCATTGACATAATATAATCTAATTTGTTTGTGTTTTTGTAAAATTATTGAACATTTCTAAAAATATTAATTTGAATGAAAGCTAAAAATATTCAAAATATAATTATATCAATAAGTTGTTTGATGTACATATAATTTCAAATCCAACAACTTAATTTGTTTAGAAGAAAAGATATTTTTTTCAAAGTTATTAAATATAAGGATTTCAGTTACTTACAGCAGCAGCAGCCCAAGCATCATCTTGACTTCCTTTTACAGACATTATTATAGCTGCAATTGCATAAAACAATGTCCAAACAGCACAATATCCAAATTCCTGTTTTAGAGAATGATAGTGTCAGAATTAATCATAATTTTTAAATAATATTATATAGAATGACANGGCCAATTCCTGAAGAACCTTGGAGTAGAGTGCATATCGACTTCGCTGGACCTTTCCTTGGAAAAATGTTTCTAATAGGTATTGATGCAAAAACTAAATATCCTGAAATTCAAATAATGCAATCCACAGATTCTTCTGCTACTATTCTGGCACTTAGATCTTGGTTTAGTCGTCATGGCCTTCCATTACATGTTCATTCTGATAATGGCCCTCAATTCACATCTCGTGAATTCGTTTTTAGCACAAAACGGAATTCGTCAGACATTCTCTCCGCCGTACCATCCTGCAACTAATGGAGCAGTTGAAGGATTTATCAAAACGTTTAAGTCATCCTTAAAAAATTAAGTCGTGAAAAGGATTTAATGACATCCCTCCTCCAATTCCTTACTTCATATCGTACTACTCCTCACTGTTCCTCCTCACTACTCCTACTGGTAAAACACCTAGTGAAATGCTATTCAACAGAAAACTTCGTTCAAGACTAGATTTGTTGCGCCCTTTAACCTTATCGGATAACAACGTAGTTCGTCCACAGCGTTCTTTCATGATAGGAGACACAATTTTTGCTCGTGACTTTTGTTCTAAAGAATATTGGGTTGCTAGTAAAGTTATTCAGAAACTTTCACCTGTTGAGCTTCCTGATGGTTCCATATGGAAACGTCATATTGATCAACTGAGATCTCGATCATCCGCATCCCTCGAATCTCAAGGTGCTTCATTCGTTCCTCTTCAGCTGTGGTGGGAAGAAGAAGAAAATAATCCTATAGTTGAAAATATTCCCCAGAAAGACAACATGAAAAATTCATCATTAGATACTGCCTTAACTTCAAATTCTTCTAATACTCAAGAGTCAAGTCGTAGACATCGTAAAACTCCTACATACTTACAAGACTATATGTTTGTAACTTCTCCTTAGGAGGGGATGATGCTATGTATCGCAGCGCCATCTATGGCAATTCAAATGTATATATTCAGTAGCACGCCTGCGCACTGCAGTCAGTTCTGCACCGTTATGTATTCAATAAAGACGTGTTGATTTAGCTGTTCATGAGAATCCGTTTCAATCCTTTTCGTAATCTAATTTCGACGTTAATACACACCAACTATCCTGTACAGAAGCGTAGCTTACGAGATGAGAAAGGCTATCGCATTCTCAACTTTTCGCTTCGAAAAGAGGGTCATTTAGTGTTGCTAAATTTTGTCGCTAGGTGGCGTCTTAACACCCCTATTCCGAGACAGACGTATACTAGCTAAGGCAGTATTCTCTGGCTAAAGTGTGTATCTGTCACGATTAAATTAACCATTATTTACTGTATTCTTAGTGATTANAGATATATGAGTTTATTAAAAGATTGTGGCCTGAAATTTACTGCAAACCAAAATTTTCGCTATGATAGTATTACTGTCGTTTCCCCCTATCTCTTGAATTGTATCCAGCGACTATATACAAATTCAATTTGATTCTAAACCTACATTATTATTTTAAATTTATGATTTCTCCCATTTTTATTTTTAGTAACTATAAATATTTATATATAATAGGCTATTGCTTCGTTTTGATGATAGCTGTTGTACACGTAATAAAGGCATTTTAACTCCCAGTGTGGATTTTTAATTGACAGAAGGTATGTTTACTGAGAATTTTTGAAGCAATGTATGGGAAGTGAGAGGTTATAGAAAATAAATGTTTGCCTGATGTAGTTTATTAATTAAAGAAAAATTACTGCGCGAAGTGATAAATTACATTACACAAAAAAAAACTACGTGAAAGAACGAAATAAAAAAAAAATAGTGACAGCAGCACCCGGTATTCCCAGGTCGTCTCCGTCCCAAGTACTGACCGGGCCCGACGCTGCTTGACTTCGGTGATCGGACGAGAACCGGTATTTTCAGCGTGGTATGGCCGCTGTCGAAAGAAAATTACCTTTACAGCATCACTTATGCATATTCGTATCCAATTCGCTCTTCGAATACTGCTTTCCGCTCTTCCCATCCCATTCCACGCGATTTACACTTTAAACCTGGTTTTTTCAAAGCGGTCGATAATACATTGAAAGAGATCGATGGAAAAAAGTTTAATTTAAAGTATCACATTGACGTGTCAGTCAATTTCACTAAATGACACTTATTCTAAATAGTAAAATGTATTATAATAAGTAATATTCCAAATAATACACAATCTAAAAATCACACTTTTATTCTCACATCGTCACAATACCTGGCTGCAATTTATTTATTTATTTTCTTCAAAATATATGAGCTCCACCTCAAATCGGTAGTGGCTTGCCCCTGTACATCATACTTTAACTCCTTTAATTAAGGGGACAATTTTTCAATTGAAATAACGTGACTTCCGCTTTGCATCGGAAGTTCGTACATAGTTAGTCCTGCTCCACCTAAAGTTTTCCATATCAGGAAGAGACGAGTGCCTCGTGTGCTCTGCCTTGTGGATGCCCATGATTACGTGAAAAAAGTAGGACGAATGCCAAACACAGAAGACACAGTGACATTGCACTCAAAAAAATAATTATCTGTGCAAAAAGTGGTTGGTTGAGAGTTTTGATACTTAGATAAATTCTGTGACAAGAAAACAAAGAAATAAAATCTTCAATTAAAAAGTTAACATGAGAAAACAGATGTATTGGCAAAAAATGTAAGTAAAATTATTAACACAAAATGAAACAAGACTAAATTCTTTATTTTACAATTTTCTAATCATTTCTATCATCTAACATACTGTATTTAGCAATAATGCCTGCTTTACATTTATAATTACACATTATCACCAAGACTTTGCTATTCAATTTTTTAATGTTTTATTTTTTCATAAGGGCCATTTCCACTGATTAGGTGGCGGATGTTGAATAAGAGGTTCCCACGGTTTCCATACAACCATCTTTCGTGCCAAAATCAACTCATTTTCAGCCTAGATAAATGTATAAAAATTAATTAAATTATNCGTATCTGTAATCAGTACATGATTATTATCGTTTCATTGATTTCTCAGACCTATTTGTCTTTAAAAAAATTTAACATTCTTCCAACTATTCCTCTGTCAAAAAACTTTTTTCTTCATTAATCATATTAACATTTTTGGTTTAAATTATGTTTTCGTTGTACAAATTAAAATATCTTTAGCTTAAAAATACATTTTTGTAATGATAATTCATAGATACAATGGCCCAATCTAAAAACAAAATAACTATTCATAATATCCAACAATTTTTTGATTATAAAAGCGTCTAAATATTAAGTACTGTTATACTAATTGCTGTAAAATGTAACACAGAAACAGACACAACATAACATTAGCTCGAAATTTTCTCTCATTGTTCTACAGATAATTTTTATATAGTCGGTGCTGAAAATGTATAACTGACAGAAATTTATGTACAAGGAAAAATTATCATTTTAATTTTAAATATAAACACTTTATATATATTCCTTTTTAAACCAACTTTCTGAGATAACTCGTGCAAGTTTCATAGCGTTACATGAAACTCGGTCGTTTGGGTCCTCCAAAAAAGTTTTATTTTTGAGGGGATTGTTAAATGTTTTTTAAGTCTGCAAATTTTTCCAAAAATTTTTTCCCGCGCGAAAAGATTTTATCGCGATTTTAATCTACCTTTAATGACGCACGATTAACGCATAATTGTTTTTAATGGGATTTTTTTAATCAAATTTCATTCATCGTTCTAAAGTTCTAGTAAATTTGTAAAATTACTTCTGTAAAGTTATTTAGAGCTAGTTTTTGATGTAAAAAACGACTTCCAATAGTTTTCAAATTTCTTTAATTAATAGATTTTATTATATTTACGTTTAATTAACTTGGGGAGGGGGTTGGGAATCACAATACAAAACATAATGTTTTAAAAATATTTTAAAACATACGGCCAGCTAATATTCACCCTACTTTAAACTTCTTTTCCTGAGACGTTTATGAGAATGTCCCGGAAATCCAACACCAGCTGTTCTAAAGGTCATCCAGCTGTAAACACAATGACTCATCTGTGTCACATTTCACAGAAAGGTGAGACAATGGAAAATAAAGTTTGAAGCTTTTTCTTCAAAATTAACGCATTTCTTCTGTTTTTTTTCAGTTTTAAGTATTTTTTTATGTTTAATTAAAAATTAACATTAAAAATTGCTGTGTACGCGAAAACATATTTTCACATCGGTAGTCAAGAAAGGCTAATTAAAAACCCCTTAACGCCCGACTGTTTTTAATTATGATGTAATTAAGCATAAAAAATACATAAAAAATACTAAAACTGAAAAAAACAAAAAAATGCATTAATTTTGAAGAAAAAACTTCAAATTTTATTTTCCTTTGTCTGGCTTTCTGTGAAATTTAACACAGATGAGTCGTTGTTTACACAGCTGGATGACCTTGAACACAGCTGGAGTCCGATTTTCCGGGACAATCTCATATACATCTCGGGAGGACAAGGGTTTAAAGTAGGGTGAATATGACCGACACGTATATTTTTAAATATTTTTAAAAAATTAAGATTTCAATTGTGATTTTTGACCCCCCTAATTAATTAAATTCATATAAAATAAAATATATTAATTTAAAAAATTTAAAAACTTGTGGAGATGGTTTTTGACATCAGAAAGCAGCTTTAAATAACTTTACTGAAGGAAAATCCATGCGCTACAACTTAGGAACCATGAAATAAATTTGATAAAAAACTCCCATTAAAAAACAATTAAGCCTTAATCAAGCGTTATCAAAGGCTCATTAAAATCGCAATGAAGTTTTTTCGCGCACACAAAAAATTTTGAAAAAATTTGGGGACCTAAAAAACATTCCAAAAATTGAAAAAAAAAATGTTGTCAAAAGTCGCCTTAACTACCGAATTTTACATAACGCTATGTAACCTTGACGAGTTCTCTCGTCAAAGGGCGTTAAGTTAAACAATTTCACTGTATTGTGTTACTTTAAGCACATTAGTTTATCAACAAATACCTACACATAAAGGACAATAGAAATTTATATGTTTGATTTAAATCGTATATTTTTTATTGCCTTTACTTTTATGCACATTTAATGAAGACATTTGCCTTATATAGAAGTGTTAGAAGAATACTGGTTGAGATTGAAACATTATATGCATAACGTTATGTGTATTCACTTCAGTCAGATTTGTTTGAAGTCAGCAGAAATCATTCAATACACTTTGAGTTTATTTTATTTTTAACATAANGACATCAAGGTATTGTTAAATCGAAAATGTTAGCAAGATCAATTGTTTGGTGGCCAGGCATTGATAGTGATCTAGAACGAACAGTGAAAGAATGTATTTTATGTCAGTCATACCATCGAAATCCTCCCTCTACCAATACTTTAAGATGGCCAATTCCTGAAGAACCTTGGAGTAGAGTGCATATCGACTTCGCTGGACCTTTCCTTGGAAAAATGTTTCTAATAGGTATTGATGCAAAAACTAAATATCCTGAAATTCAAATAATGCAATCCACAGATCCTTCTGCTACTATTCCGGCACTTAGATCTTGGTTTAGTCGTCATGGCCTTCCATTACATGTTTATTCTGATAATGGCCCTCAATTCACATCTCGTGAATTCAGAATGTTTTTAGCACAAAACGGAATTTGTCAGACATTCTCTCCGCCATACCATCCTGCAACTAATGGAGCAGTTGAAGGATTTATCAAAACGTTTAAGTCGTCCTTAAAAAAATTAAGTCGTGAAAAGGATTTAATGACATCCCTCCTCCAATTCCTTACTTCGTATCGTACTACTTCTCATTGTTCTACTGGTAAAACACCTAGTGAAATGCTATTCAACAGAAAACTTCGTTCAAGACTAGATTTGTTGCGCCCTTTAACCTTATCGGATAACAACGTAGTTCGTCCACAGCGTTCTTTCATGATAGGAGACACAATTTTTGCTCGTGACTTTTGTTCTAAAGATTATTGGGTTGCTGGTAAAGTTATTCAGAAACTTTCACCTGTTACCTATAACATTGAGCTCCCTGATGGTTCCATTTGGAAACGTCATATTGATCAACTGAGATCTCGATCATCCTCATCCCTCGAATCTCAAGGTGCTTCATTCGTTCCTCTTCAGCTGTGGTGGGAAGAAGAAAATAATCCTATAGTTGAAAATATTCCTCAGAAAGACAACATGAAAAATTCATCATCAGATACTGTCTTAACTTCAGACTCCTCTAGTACTCAAGAGTCAAGTCGTAGACATCGTAAAACTCCTAGATACTTACAAGACTATGTTTGTAACTTCTCCTTAGGAGGGGATGATGCTATGTATCGCAGCGCCATCTATGGCAGTTCAAATGTATATATGTAGTAGCGCGCCTGCGCACTGCAGAGTTCTGCACCGTTATGTACTTCAATAAAGACGTGTTGATTTAGCTGTTCATGAGAATCCGTTTCAATCCTTTTCGTAATCTAATTCCGACGTTAATACATACCAGAATTATTTATGTTAATGTTTACTCATTTATCTACCTTTGAAATGAATTTCGCTACTTCATATATTCCTATTTTTACATATTCCGAACTTGTTCTAAACAAAAAGAGAATTAATCAACAAATTTATAATTACAACATTTAAAACTTTCGAATGATGTGAAATTTAAAAATACTTTTAAAGTAACGTTCAATTTTATGTTATACAAAGTAAAACGTTACATATATTTCGATATTCGAAATGATTTATATCATATGTTGATAAACAGATTTTTCAGAACTGATATAGATCGTTTGAAAATACAGCAGAACGCTTTACAGATCTCTTTCCATGAGATTGTAAATAGTTAAATGATGAAATTCTAAAGTAAACAAAAGATGAAGGTCTTCCAAAGAATAAGTTAAACAAGTTATACAGTTATGTGGGAGAAGTAAATGAGCTGGACTACATACAACGCTATGTTGGATGAAGTCGTGTCAGAAGACGTTTTGCTTGCAAAATTAGAAGATGCACAAAAGTATTGTGATAGCTATATTACTAAGAAACGCGTGAGGATTACTAAATTCGGAGGTTTAGACAAAATCGATATTGAATCAGATCATAATTCTGCTGGTTCTGCAGCTAAATGTAAATGATAAAAACCCGAGAAAATCGAAATTAAGAAATTTGACGGTTAATTGATTAATTGGCTTTCATCTTGCTTTCAGTTTATGCAGATTCATATACATGAGACCTCAAACAATAGTGATGAATTTTAATATTTACTCTTATCTATTAAACAAGGTAAGCGACTTATGGAATTTATTAGAGGTTATCCATTGTGTTCTGAAAATTACTCAAAGATAGTAGAGGCTTTAGAGCATCGTTTCGGCAAAAGGAATTTATTTCCAGATGTACATGTAAGAAAAATGGAAAGTATTGTAAACAGAGTTGTAAACAGAGGGAACAAAAGTAGTGCCGACCTCGATAATTAGATTCACGTGTGGTCCTGTGATAGACCACTTGCCCGATGGTGAACTCCTGACCGTAAACATGTGGTGGGTCGGAATATCGGCGGAAGTAAATGTAAGCTTCACTCTCATCCAGAAAGACGACCTGGGTAAAAGCTGTACATGCAAGGGAGGTTTCTGATTAGTCGGATGTTTCTGTCCAAAAAACCTTTCAGTTGTGGAGCAAACGGGAGAGGGGTTAGAAGCGCAAGAGTCTGGTAAGACGGAATTCTTAGGCACTTGGAAAGCACACTGAGCGTGAAGAGAGCATACTCCTTTGCTAACTGTCTCAAAAATGGATAAGTGCTGACACTGAAGAAACCGTTTAGTTGAGCCATTCCGCAGGCTAACTGAGGCCTCTCCAGAGTTTAATAGTTTCCAGAAGCCAATCTAGTACTTGAAGCACTATGCTTTGTATGCTACTACAATCTAGTACTTGAAGCACTATGCTTTGTATACTATGAAGCACTATGTATCCTCTATTTACTGTGTTTTCCAACATGTATACTCAATATATACGTTGTAAATAAACTGTAAATATTGTCTATCTTGAGTGTGTAAGTGTACTTTCAACGAACCTGGACCAAACTATATCGAGACGTGAAAAATACGGCAAACAAACTTAACGAGATGGAGTTTGGGGAAGAAACTTCACTAGAATAATTAAACTTAATAATATCGAATGTTAATAAAAATGGGAAATTTCCATTAATTTATCCAAAGTATGTAATAAAATAGAATCTCTGTTAAAAGAGTGTGAATTATGAGATTATAGCTTGGTAATATCGAACGAAAGAATCTTGTTTGACTGAAGGTATATTTAAAGACTGGCAACCGAGCAGCTTGTTTAATGTAGCAAACTCAGAAGTTTATTCTCGTGTTTAGAACTAGATGGGATTCCTGAGACAGAAATATATAAATTAGAAATTATTGTTAGCGGCATCCAGTGCAAAACTTGACCATTAGGTAAATTTCTCCTTTGTGATTTGTGAAAACTTGAGGCAATTGGCATTCAAAATGACAGAGAATGTCTTACTATGAAATCAGATTAAGAAAAGGTCGTGGGCAGTGTTTGAGCACAGTTAAATAAGAACCAGATGGACTGTACTGTGTGAGACTTTCTCGGTGAAATGATAAGAAAGTTGCATCTAATCGACATAATAAGGAACAACAATTGTTTCGTAATATGATAATTTAGTATTTGGAACCATGCACAAAAGATATAAAATATTTCTAAAATGGATTGGAAAAAATGTCATTGAAAACCTTCGAGCAAAAGAATTAAAAAAATAAATATTATATTATGTAAATTTAAATTGCAACAAAATGGAAGTTTACAGCAAAATTAAAATTGAAAGAATACTAAAGATAAAAAATTCATTATATATGGTAACATTTTTAAATTATTGGATGTAAAAGAATGTCAAAATAATATTTAACTGTATAAATTTAAAATCAGAAATTACGTTTTCATATTTAAATACTTTTTTTACATTTATCTTGATGAAAGAAATGGAGGAAATGCCTCTGACATTAAATAAGAAGTAGGAAGCCAATACTAGATAATATTTTACATTGTTTAGTGTAATTTATTGAATTATCCTAGAATTAAATCGAAATCGTACATAAATCAGTGTGTTCCGTAAATTTTGCTGATACATTGGAAATTACTTTAATTTTTATTTGCAAATAAAAAATATATATATCTTATTTTTTGAAAAATTAATTATATAACACTATATTTAATACTGTATTTTAATGTCCGATTATTTATAATATTACAAACTGAATAATTAAACTTTCGAATTATAGCTTGTAGATTTGGTAAGTAATTTCTCAACCATATTTTGAAATTAATTATATTATATATTTTTTATTATATAAATTTAACGTATCTGTAATCAGTACATGATTATTATCGTTTCATTGATTTCTCAGACCTATTTGTCTTTAAAAAAATTTAACATTCTTCCAACTATTCCTCTGTCAAAAAACTTTTTTCTTCATTAATCATATTAACATTTTTGGTTTAAATTATGTTTTCGTTGTACAAATTAAAATATCTTTAGCTTAAAAATACATTTTTGTAATGATAATTCATAGATACAATGGCCCAATCTAAAAACAAAATAACTATTCATAATATCCAACAATTTTTTGATTATAAAAGCGTCTAAATATTAAGTACTGTTATACTAATTGCTGTAAAATGTAACACAGAAACAGACACAACATAACATTAGCTCGAAATTTTCTCTCATTGTTCTACAGATAATTTTTATATAGTCGGTGCTGAAAATGTATAACTGACAGAAATTTATGTACAAGGAAAAATTATCATTTTAATTTTAAATATAAACACTTTATATATATTCCTTTTTAAACCAACTTTCTGAGATAACTCGTGCAAGTTTCATAGCGTTACATGAAACTCGGTCGTTTGGGTCCTCCAAAAAAGTTTTATTTTTGAGGGGATTGTTAAATGTTTTTTAAGTCTGCAAATTTTTCCAAAAATTTTTTCCCGCGCGAAAAGATTTTATCGCGATTTTAATCTACCTTTAATGACGCACGATTAACGCATAATTGTTTTTAATGGGATTTTTTTAATCAAATTTCATTCATCGTTCTAAAGTTCTAGTAAATTTGTAAAATTACTTCTGTAAAGTTATTTAGAGCTAGTTTTTGATGTAAAAAACGACTTCCAATAGTTTTCAAATTTCTTTAATTAATAGATTTTATTATATTTACGTTTAATTAACTTCGGGAGGGGGTTGGGAATCACAATACAAAACATAATGTTTTAAAAATATTTTAAAACATACGGCCAGCTAATATTCACCCTACTTTAAACTTCTTTTCCTGAGACGTTTATGAGAATGTCCCGGAAATCCAACACCAGCTGTTCTAAAGGTCATCCAGCTGTAAACACAATGACTCATCTGTGTCACATTTCACAGAAAGGTGAGACAATGGAAAATAAAGTTTGAAGCTTTTTCTTCAAAATTAACGCATTTCTTCTGTTTTTTTTCAGTTTTAAGTATTTTTTTATGTTTAATTAAAAATTAACATTAAAAATTGCTGTGTACGCGAAAACATATTTTCACATCGGTAGTCAAGAAAGGCTAATTAAAAACCCCTTAACGCCCGACTGTTTTTAATTATGATGTAATTAAGCATAAAAAATACATAAAAAATACTAAAACTGAAAAAAACAAAAAAATGCATTAATTTTGAAGAAAAAACTTCAAATTTTATTTTCCTTTGTCTGGCTTTCTGTGAAATTTAACACAGATGAGTCGTTGTTTACACAGCTGGATGACCTTGAACACAGCTGGAGTCCGATTTTCCGGGACAATCTCATATACATCTCGGGAGGACAAGGGTTTAAAGTAGGGTGAATATGACCGACACGTATATTTTTAAATATTTTTAAAAAATTAAGATTTCAATTGTGATTTTTGACCCCCCTAATTAATTAAATTCATATAAAATAAAATATATTAATTTAAAAAATTTAAAAACTTGTGGAGATGGTTTTTGACATCAGAAAGCAGCTTTAAATAACTTTACTGAAGGAAAATCCATGCGCTACAACTTAGGAACCATGAAATAAATTTGATAAAAAACTCCCATTAAAAAACAATTAAGCCTTAATCAAGCGTTATCAAAGGCTCATTAAAATCGCAATGAAGTTTTTTCGCGCACACAAAAAATTTTGAAAAAATTTGGGGACCTAAAAAACATTCCAAAAATTGAAAAAAAAAATGTTGTCAAAAGTGGCCTTAACTACCGAATTTTACATAACGCTATGTAACCTTGACGAGTTCTCTCGTCAAAGGGCGTTAAGTTAAACAATTTCACTGTATTGTGTTACTTTAAGCACATTAGTTTATCAACAAATACCTACACATAAAGGACAATAGAAATTTATATGTTTGATTTAAATCGTATATTTTTTATTGCCTTTACTTTTATGCACATTTAATGAAGACATTTGCCTTATATAGAAGTGTTAGAAGAATACTGGTTGAGATTGAAACATTATATGCATAACGTTATGTGTATTCACTTCAGTCAGATTTGTTTGAAGTCAGCAGAAATCATTCAATACACTTTGAGTTTATTTTATTTTTAACATAAGATTTCCAGTAAAGCGCTGATACATTTTGAGGTATATTTTTAAAATATGATTCGTCTTTATTTTCTTCTTCGAATTTATTTAATTTTTCTATCATGTTATCAAGAACGTTACAAATATCATGAAGTACATTTACTAAAAAACTGTGTGAATTTTCCGCAATATATCTTTGATCTACCTTTTGATATTTTAAAACATAACACTAACAAAATGATTTTTTAAATCATAAATGAAACTTTCGTTCAGTATTTAATAACAGGGAAGTAGCTTGACGCTCGTTGGTGGGAGGATGTGTTTTAGATCGCTCCGTATTTTGATTGACTCATTGGCTGTACGATTATGTTAAAAGCAGGTTTTGTTTCTAACTTTTTACTGTGGTTATACGCTATCGTCTTACGTTTATTCTGGTAAATTCCGTATTTTTATTTAAGTTACAGCATCTTTCAACCGTGATATCGCGCTGTCTTTCAGGTCGTTTCTCGCGAGGTTTCTGTTTTCGTGTTGATTAAATCTGACTGTACTGTCTGAAAGTAGCTCTCTTTTTGTAAGATACGCATTTTGTCATAAGCTGTGTAAATTCAGTCAAAATTCGGTACATTTGTTAAGGTGGTAACGACGATTATCTGTTCTCCACGTGGCTGAGAACAAAGGTCTTTGCCTTCGCCATTTCATAGTGTAGCGGTGCACTCCAATTAACCCAAATACGGGTTATACTGCTCGACCCTAGCACTGTTTTTACGGGGTTTTTGCTAGCTAGTTGTCTTTTGCGTACCCTAGCCTAATTGTACGCTGTTCGTTTATCATTATGCATGTTAATTATGAATAGTTTGACAACGGACTACCCGGAAAAATCTATTCTGGAAACGATCTCCACCGAATTGGAGTTCATTTTGGGAACGATACCGGCCAACTCGCTTGGCTTGGTAACGACTAAGAACAGGAAAAAGTTAGGCAGGCGGCACTAAACATGCACGCGGCTGCATACAATTTATTCGAAATAGTTCTGGCTCTACGGAGCCAGAAGTCATCCAGTGCTCGCAGCTACGCCAAAGTCACCAGATTAAGTACAAAAAGGGGAAGTAGCACGACAACAATGATAACTGAAGCATCAGCTACTAATAAATTTGATGAGAACTTACGTGAAATTATTCTGGAGCCTGTGGCCACTGCCAGCGGGGAGAAACTATGCCCAAAAGAAGTCATGAACACTCTGCAGGACAAAATAGTCCCCACCTCGCATAGTATAGGTGTAAGGAACATTACATCTACGGCAGGCGGAAATGTCAAAATAAAACTTAACTCGGAAAAAGACTATCTTAATCTGAAACAAGCAATAAAAACCCTTCCAGATGTAAATGAAAAAGTAAAGATCACCAAACCACGGAAAAGAAACCCAAGGATTATAGTGCTAAATGTCTCTAAAGATAAGGACAAAAACGAGTTTCTAACAAAACTATACGAGCAAAACGTCAGAATTAATGAGAAATTCACACTGGAGAGTTTTTGTAAGGAAGCAAGGATCATCAGTGCAATTGACTCAAACAAGAAGGATGACTGTAGACATGTCATAGTCAGCGTAACGCCGGCAGTACGGAATACTTTAATCAATATTAAAAAGATATGCTATGAGTGGGGCAGGCTAATAGTGGATGATTATATACGTGTTTTAAGGTGCTACAAGTGAACTGGGTATGGTCACAAAGCAGCTGACTGCAACTCGCAGGAGCAGGGCAGTCACTGCACGAAGAGACATAAGTACAAAGACTGCCCGAATCGGAACGACGGGCCGCAGTGCACTAACTGCACTGAAGCCAATAAAAATCAACCAGAGGGAAGAAAGTACAGAACAGCACATAATGCTTTTTCTGCACTGTGTCCAATAATGCAATACTACAAGATGCTCATAGTAAAGCAAACTCTATATGAATAATTATACACTTGGTTCTGCTGCCCCACCATCATGGCTACTACGACTAATACTCTACAAATTCTACAAATAAATACCCAGAAGAGTAAGGCGGCTTCATCCCTTGCAATGCAAATGACCTGGATGTGGATATTATACTCATTCAGGAGCCGTACACGGTAAATAATACTATCACTTGCTTTTGCAAGTGGCAAATTTTAAATAAGAAAAACAGTAATCAAAGACCCAAATGTGGTGTTATTATCAGAAACACTGATATTGATGTGGCTATGATCCCAAAGTTGAGTTCTGACTGCATTACTACGGTAGCAATTAATTCTAATGCTATTAATTACATCATATGTATTTATTTCTCTCCATTCGACTCTGATGCAGAATGCATTGTGGAACTCAGTAAGGTCGTCCGCTCCTTACGCAGTGACAAATATATCATAGCAGGGGATGCAAATGCTAAATCCCCAACTTGGTTTCATGAAGAAGAAGACCACCGTGGAAGACTACTAAATGATTGTATGAACGAGGCTGACTGTATATCGCTAAATACTACCGATCATCCTACATTCTTTACCAGTAGAGCCAAAAACTGGACGGATGTCTGTCTGGCCTCCACAGCTGTGGGTAGGTATATTGAGAATTGCGAAACTTTAACAATTACGTTTTGTAGCGACCATCGTTACATTCTAACTGCTATTAACAATAACACTCAGCCCAACACTACCATCCAGGACGCCTGCCGTCGTATAACAAATTGGGAAACTTTCAGGCAACTCTTCGCAATTCACTGGAGAGAGTAAAGCTTTCGCCCCTTGGTGAGCCCAGCAGACATTGATCACTATGTAAGACATATAACTGAGTCAATCATGTGGGCAGCTAAGTCTTCAGCAATTTATAAGGCTAAGAGTAAGAGAAAAACACACTGGTGGAGCAATGAGTTGGAGCAAAAGAAGCATGAAATCAGGAGGCTGCGCAGGCAATGGCTACGAGCCAAGAACAGTGACCAGAAAGAGCAAAAGAAAGAAGCCTATGGCAAAAGCTTAAAAGACTATAAAAAAGCAATAAACCAAGCCAGAACCAGAGCATGGATGAAATTCTGCACCGAGACCTGTAACGATCCCTGGTCTCAATCATATCACATTGTCTTTGGGAATAACAAAAAGGCCACTATCCCCAATCTCACTAAGAAGGATGGCACCAGTACCTATAATATTCTTGCAAATATTGAGAAACTACTTGAGAATCATTTCCCAAATGATAGCATAGACAATGAGCTGGATATGCATGAAGAAGTAAGGAATAACATCACTGTCCCCCAGAACAGCAAGGATGACCGTTGGTTTTCGTTTCGAGAAGTAGAACATATGGTAAATACTATGGCCAACAAGAAAGCGCCGGGCATTAACAATATCACTGCAGAAATGGTAAAGGCAGCGTATCAAGAAATCCCTATTGCTTTCATAATACTGTATAATGCCTGCCTAAACCACGGCTACTTCCCAGAGCTGTGGAAGAAGGCAAATGTTAAGTTTATTCCAAAAGTGGACAACCCAACTATGGAATGTGACTACAGGCCCATCAGCTTGTTGCCAACAATGGGGAAAGTCCTGGATGGTCTCCTCATTGGCAGAATAAACTGGCACTTGAGTAGCAACAACCTGCAGCATAAGAACCAATATGGGTTCTGCCCTGGCTGTTCGGCCATCCACGCAATACAGGGTGTAAAGGATTTTGTTAACCAGGTATGGGACAGCGATAGACATGTTCTGCTAATAAGTGTTGACTTTAGAAAGGCATTCGACCACCTATGGTGGCCTTTTATATTGCATTGTTTGTATCAAACTAACTGCCCGAGCAACATATATAGGTTGACCAACAGTTACCTGGAAAATAGGACTGTGGGCTATTACTCAAAAACAATTAACCTGGAAAAGAATATTAACAGAGGCTGCCCGCAGGGTTCCAGAAGTGGCCCAGGACTCTGGAACCTAGTTTAAGATGGCCTGCTTTGCAGCCTTGACTCGGACCCAGATATCAAGGCATAAGGTTTTGCTGATGATACGCTGATAATGATAGCGCATCAGAATAGTAACATACTACAAAAGAAGGCTAATGAGGTTTTAGAGCTGGTCAGTAACTGGAGCAAGAAAAACAAACTCCCGATCAATTATAATAAAAGTGAGGCAATGGTGTGCACAAAAAACTCCAGGAGGAAGCAGCTACAGCGCCCATTGGCCATTTACCTGGAGAAGAAAAAACTAAAAATTGTGTCTAGCCTAAAATACCTTGGGTTTTACTTAGACCCAAAACTAAGTTGGAAGATCCATATCACAGAAATCTGTAAAAAGGTTCAGCAGAGAGTAAACCTCTTCAACTACATCTTCAGAAACACCTGGGGACTTGGTAGTAGGAACTGTAAATTAATCTACAGGGGAGCGATAGAACCTGCTATTCTGTATGCGGCGCAGGTCTGGGGGGACAGAGCGGCATTAGCCTATAACAAGAGGAAATTACTGTCTGTCCAGAGGCATGCTGCTATTAGAATCTGTAGGGCATATCGCACGGCCTCCACCGATGCGCTGCTGGTTATAGCTAACATTATCCCCATTCACCTATGCATTAAAGAGATCTTCTGGCAGTGGAACNTGCAGAGTTCTGCACCGTTATGTACTTCAATAAAGACGTGTTGATTTAGCTGTTCATGAGAATCCGTTTCAATCCTTTTCGTAATCTAATTCCGACGTTAATACATACCAGAATTATTTATGTTAATGTTTACTCATTTATCTACCTTTGAAATGAATTTCGCTACTTCATATATTCCTATTTTTACATATTCCGAACTTGTTCTAAACAAAAAGAGAATTAATCAACAAATTTATAATTACAACATTTAAAACTTTCGAATGATGTGAAATTTAAAAATACTTTTAAAGTAACGTTCAATTTTATGTTATACAAAGTAAAACGTTACATATATTTCGATATTCGAAATGATTTATATCATATGTTGATAAACAGATTTTTCAGAACTGATATAGATCGTTTGAAAATACAGCAGAACGCTTTACAGATCTCTTTCCATGAGATTGTAAATAGTTAAATGATGAAATTCTAAAGTAAACAAAAGATGAAGGTCTTCCAAAGAATAAGTTAAACAAGTTATACAGTTATGTGGGAGAAGTAAATGAGCTGGACTACATACAACGCTATGTTGGATGAAGTCGTGTCAGAAGACGTTTTGCTTGCAAAATTAGAAGATGCACAAAAGTATTGTGATAGCTATATTACTAAGAAACGCGTGAGGATTACTAAATTCGGAGGTTTAGACAAAATCGATATTGAATCAGATCATAATTCTGCTGGTTCTGCAGCTAAATGTAAATGATAAAAACCCGAGAAAATCGAAATTAAGAAATTTGACGGTTAATTGATTAATTGGCTTTCATCTTGCTTTCAGTTTATGCAGATTCATATACATGAGACCTCAAACAATAGTGATGAATTTTAATATTTACTCTTATCTATTAAACAAGGTAAGCGACTTATGGAATTTATTAGAGGTTATCCATTGTGTTCTGAAAATTACTCAAAGATAGTAGAGGCTTTAGAGCATCGTTTCGGCAAAAGGAATTTATTTCCAGATGTACATGTAAGAAAAATGGAAAGTATTGTAAACAGAGTTGTAAACAGAGGGAACAAAAGTAGTGCCGACCTCGATAATTAGATTCACGTGTGGTCCTGTGATAGACCACTTGCCCGATGGTGAACTCCTGACCGTAAACATGTGGTGGGTCGGAATATCGGCGGAAGTAAATGTAAGCTTCACTCTCATCCAGAAAGACGACCTGGGTAAAAGCTGTACATGCAAGGGAGGTTTCTGATTAGTCGGATGTTTCTGTCCAAAAAACCTTTCAGTTGTGGAGCAAACGGGAGAGGGGTTAGAAGCGCAAGAGTCTGGTAAGACGGAATTCTTAGGCACTTGGAAAGCACACTGAGCGTGAAGAGAGCATACTCCTTTGCTAACTGTCTCAAAAATGGATAAGTGCTGACACTGAAGAAACCGTTTAGTTGAGCCATTCCGCAGGCTAACTGAGGCCTCTCCAGAGTTTAATAGTTTCCAGAAGCCAATCTAGTACTTGAAGCACTATGCTTTGTATGCTACTACAATCTAGTACTTGAAGCACTATGCTTTGTATACTATGAAGCACTATGTATCCTGTATTTACTGTGTTTTCCAACATGTATACTCAATATATACGTTGTAAATAAACTGTAAATATTGTCTATCTTGAGTGTGTAAGTGTACTTTCAACGAACCTGGACCAAACTATATCGAGACGTGAAAAATACGGCAAACAAACTTAACGAGATGGAGTTTGGGGAAGAAACTTCACTAGAATAATTAAACTTAATAATATCGAATGTTAATAAAAATGGGAAATTTCCATTAATTTATCCAAAGTATGTAATAAAATAGAATCTCTGTTAAAAGAGTGTGAATTATGAGATTATCATGTAGACATAGCTTGGTAATATCGAACGAAAGAATCTTGTTTGACTGAAGGTATATTTAAAGACTGGCAACCGAGCAGCTTGTTTAATGTAGCAAACTCAGAAGTTTATTCTCGTGTTTAGAACTAGATGGGATTCCTGAGACAGAAATATATAAATTAGAAATTATTGTTAGCGGCATCCAGTGCAAAGCTTGACCATTAGGTAAATTTCTCCTTTGTGATTTGTGAAAACTTGAGGCAATTGGCATTCAAAATGACAGAGAATGTCTTACTATGAAATCAGATTAAGAAAAGGTCGTGGGCAGTGTTTGAGCACAGTTAAATAAGAACCAGATGGACTGTACTGTGTGAGACTTTCTCGGTGAAATGATAAGAAAGTTGCATCTAATCGACATAATAAGGAACAACAATTGTTTCGTAATATGATAATTTAGTATTTGGAACCATGCACAAAAGATATAAAATATTTCTAAAATGGATTGGAAAAAATGTCATTGAAAACCTTCGAGCAAAAGAATTAAAAAAATAAATATTATATTATGTAAATTTAAATTGCAACAAAATGGAAGTTTACAGCAAAATTAAAATTGAAAGAATACTAAAGATAAAAAATTCATTATATATGGTAACATTTTTAAATTATTGGATGTAAAAGAATGTCAAAATAATATTTAACTGTATAAATTTAAAATCAGAAATTACGTTTTCATATTTAAATACTTTTTTTACATTTATCTTGATGAAAGAAATGGAGGAAATGCCTCTGACATTAAATAAGAAGTAGGAAGCCAATACTNATCAAAGTTTACACCAAAATCAAAATTGAAAGAATACTAAAGATAAAAAAAATACATTTTATATGGTAACATTTTTGAGTTATTGGATGTAAAAAAATGTCTAGATAATAATAAATTCTATAAATTTAAAATCAAAAATTACGTTTTCATATTTAAATACTTTGTTTACATTTATCTTAATGAAATAAATGATGGAAATGCCTTTGACATTAAATAAGAAGTAGGAAGCCAAAACTAGATAATATTTTATATTGTTTAGTGTAATTTATTGAATTATCTTAAAACTAAATCGAAATCATACATAAATTAGTGTGTTACGTATATTTTGCTGATACATTATTATTTTATTTTTTATATGCAAATAAAAAAATGTATATCTTATTTTTTGGAAGATTAATTGTATAANTAGCCTATAACAAGAGGAAATTACTGTCTGTCCAGAGGCATGCTGCTATTAGAATCTGTAGGGCATATCGCACGGCCTCCACCGATGCGCTGCTGGTTATAGCTAACATTATCCCCATTCACCTATGCATTAAAGAGATCTTCTGGCAGTGGAACGTGATGACCATTAACCATCAGAATATTACCACCAAGGAGATATGGAATCTCTGTAGCAAGGATTTGATTCCTCCTAATAGTGCGAACTTGATTGACTCCATTATTAATTAAAAGTTAGACAATTATCTTACTGGAAGTACTCTCGGAAGACACCCAGGAGAGACGAGTAGCTATACTATTAATGTCAGGAACAATCATTATATCAACAGCAGAGCCCACTGGAACATCTACACAGATGGCTCACGCAATGATAAGGGTACCAGTGCAGCCTTCGTCATCTATAATAGTGAGAATGAGATTCAGCATCAGCAATATTACAGGCTGCACATGCATTGTACTAACAACCAGGCAGAACTGCTAGCGGTTTATAAAGCTCTAAGCACCATCACTAAAAATAGGAGGATCTACGATGGCAGCATCTGTATCAACACAGACAGTATGTATGTGATTAATGTCCTTTCGAACAATAATAAGTGCACAAGAACTGGCATGGAGGTCAGACATCTTGCCAGAAACCTCAGCAAATTTGCTCAACTCAGTTTTACCTGGGTGCCTGGGCACACGGGTAATAAAGGCAATGAGCCCGTTGATGCCCTTGCTAAAAAGGTCACCACAAAGGACATCACCACCACTTTTTCTAATATTCCCATCGTCCATATCAAGAACAACATCAGGGACTGTATAATGGAGGAGTGGCAAAAGGATTGGGCTACCTCAACCACTGGCAGAACCACCCACAAGTTTCTTCTGTCGATTAATAAAACACAGGCTCTCAGCTACTTCACCATTTCTCATGCCATCACGCAATGCTTGACAGGTCATGGTAACTTCCCCTCTTACCTTACAAGATTCAAAAGGATCAATAATGATAGGTGCGGTTGTGATGGCGTCTCTGAAGGAGACGCCCTCCATTACATCTTTCACTGTATGCTGTACGAAAGACAATGAGAAGAACTCACCTACCACTGTCTACGGAAGGGATTCGGTTGGCCTCCTGAAACCAACATTCTCTGCGAGGATCAGGAGATCTTTGAGCTGTTTGCCAAATTCGTAAGCTCTTGTAGTCGCTTCGAGTATAATTCCGGCCTCCGTCAAACCTAACCGGTTCTTTTGACTCCATCTGAAAAAACATGCGAAGATTCCTCTGCTATCTCACTCTGTACTGACAGCCAGTGGGATCGCCACTCTCGTCACCAGCATTTTTGGTTGGTTGACTGGTGAAATTGCTTACTGATCTTCGTTGCCTGCTTCTGTGCAACAACGCTCTTGCACTCTGTAGGTGTTTCCCATGGTGTCACGTGTAGCGTCTCTTGTACTGGACATTTGTTGCATCTGTGACTCTCTGTGCTTTGCTCCGATCAGCAGTCTCGTCACCTTGGTCTTCTGTTATCACAACATTGTCCTTTATGTAACATTCTATCTGTGTAATACCTGTGTTTTAGTGTACTGTAGTATTTTTCAGTCGGGATTACCAGTAGCGACAGGCCACTGCCATGTACGCTTTGTTCTGTATTTACTATTGTAACCGTCTAGCCGGAAAGGCAATCTGTTAGTTGTTTGCACCAACTACTGTTTTCTTTTGTAAGTGTGATGCAAATCAAAATTGTGATCCCAAACTCTACCTCCACTTTCTACCTCTTTTTCCCCTCTTCTATATCATTACTTCCCATACCCCTCACTCATCCCTCTATAACCTCTCTTTTTCACATGGCTAAGTCCAACTAGGACAGCTATCTCAACTTTACTTTCAAGTCAAGTCAAGTATTTAATAACAGGAAACTTAATCCCAATGTAGATAATCCATTAGCTCAAGTACAGTGTTGTCTGTCATTCGTCCTTAGTGTTTTTAAACTATTATCATATGTAGTTTACTTATATACTTCATTACAAATTTATTTGGGAGAATTTGAAATTTTGCTATTTTATTCTGATAGAAATATTTTAAAAACTAGTTATAAATTGTTTGTCTAATGCTTGATGTTCTAAAATTAAATTTTATTTCTTATTTCTAGTATGTTTTCAGTGAATACAGTAAAAAATATATGATTTTTCCATATTAATTCCCAATTTAAATTATCTGAGAATTCTAAAACAAACTCCCGATTTAAATTAGTCTATGAATTTTTTACTCCACTTATCATAAATTTTCAAACATCAAGCACAGTTGACCCCCCTATAAGACAGTAGATACGTTCCATTCTTTAGGAATCCAATCTCATACGAGTCCTTCTAATCACAGCCCGACACGTGTCAAGTTTACGGACTACGGCTGTTTGAAAGGTTTTCTTTCATAAAATTAATCGATTCTAGAGTAATCCGACTTAACATTTTCAAAATACGTATATTTTTTTGGAAATAATCCGTATAAACTACGCTATAAACAAAAAATTGAAGGATTACTTACCGAGTGTGCATCATTCGACATCGCCGTTGCTCAAGCTTGTTTTCGTCGCGGAACAGCTCAGAAAACTGCGGCCGCGATTTCTGATGTTATTTTTCTGCGAAAACTTNCTTCCATCCCGACTTTGTTCGCTCACACACGCGACCGCTCACGCCCGAACGAAACGGTTTCTGTGTTTAGCCGTGAAGACACAGTGGTGTCAGTCCTGACGAAACTTGTCATTGCGATCTTCACCGACGCGATGTCAACTCTTCGGTCACGGGGTGCCGAAGAATAGGGAGGCTTTTCGGCATTGTCACATAATTATAATAAAGTTACAATAAATTAAGTTAAAATATAATTATATATACAGTACCTAATTTATATATAAATAATATATAATTATATGTACAGTACCTAATTTATATATAATACTGTACAGACAATAGTAATCTTTCTGTAGCGTGGTGCTTGACGGTGCGAAAAGTAGTTTGGCTGCCCGATGATGTTTCACGTAATTATAAGAGTTTTTTATTGTTTTTTACGGAAAACGTCGCAATTTTTTTGCTGTCTTATGGGAATCGTAATTATAGAAACCCGTTTTATAGGAGGTCTACTGTACTATTTTCATATATTGGAACTTGATCATTTTTCCAATTAACTGATATGTGTTTGTATTTTGAAAGAAAAAAATCCATATTAAGATATATTTTATATACAGTATGTATAAAATACAGTTAACCCCCATAACACTGTTTCTAATTTCGTTTTATATGAATTCCATGTTGTACGAGTCACTTAGATTTTACAAATACGTGTGCCGGGCTGTGAATAGCTCACATATTTGTAAAATCTAAGTGACTCCTACAGCATGGAATTTGTATAGCAATGAATAATCAACAGTGTTTTAGAGGGGGCAACTGTACAGTATACATTTTAATTAATAAAGGTTGCTATATTGGTATTACAAAAATACAACGGTAGCGATTAAAATTTTTCAGCACAATTTCTAATGATATTTAATTATTTCAATTATATTTCATAAAATTTTTATTGCTCAATATTGTTTTTATCTTTTGTTATAATTTTAATGATGCTGCTTTATTCCCTGCCTGTTTTATCGCAAACGTTATGTAATAAAGGAAGTTTTAAAATTTTGTTTTCTCTTGTATAATATTAAAAATCCATAACAGTTAAGGAAGTTAAAAAATATGTTTTAAAAACTTATAATCGTAAAATATATCACGAAGATTTATTTAATACAAAACTATAAAAACATCAACAATATAGAATTAAAAGTAAAAATCATGTAGTGACAAAATATTTTTAAAACAAAATACTATTTATTTTTTATGATAAACAATTTATTTTAGATAATGGGATAAATGTAATATCACTTGGGCATTTTACATTTTACTTTTAATTCTTACGGTTTCTTTGATATCTTCGTCTTTTCAATATGGATTTTTAATATTATATAAGAGAAAACAAAATTCTATAACTTCCTTAATACATAACGTTTGCAATAAAATAGGCAGGGAATAAAGCAGTGTTATTAAAATTTTGAGAAGTCAGAGGTATGAGGAGGTCGTACCTCTTTCTGTTGGCATCAGTTTGGTGAAAACTGCCCACTTGTCATGGGATGGTTTGGTTACGAATTTCGATCCCAAGGGGTCGGGATTTGTTTTTGTCAGGTCGAGTGGATGGAGATACAGGGGTCGTCGATAAGGTGTAGTCGATATGCAAGCAAATGACACCATTTAACAATGGAAACAACGATTTATTAGATTAACAAAATTACAAACTCTAACATTACGAAAGTTTAACTTGGTTCGCTAGCTTCTAATACACGGAGAAAGAGTTCACATTAATCGTTTCATACCTCTATGAAAAAATTCACGTAGAAGGGAACCAGAGTTCTTTATCTTGGGATCGACGCACAAAAAAAATTTTATTCTTCGAGACTTGAATCACTTTCGTCCAACTATTGATGAGAGACTCCTCTGAGGTGGAGGACAGAAGTCCCTTTTATAGCTTCGTAGCAGGAGAATTCGTAATGTGATCAAATATTGGAGGAGGTAGGGTTGGTTTAGCAGGTGTGAAGGTTAAAGTTTTTTTTTTTTCAGGACCACAACAAAATAACAAATTCGGACTTTAACTATAAACTTTTTGTCTTGCAGCAGAAGAATGCCATTGTTCGATGGTTAAAGGTTTACATTAAAGAGGAGAGTTATAAGTTTTTATCGTTGTTGATGAAATATTTGATTTTTTTTTTGACAATGTTATTTTAACGAGGAGGCAACAAATTTATTTCAAATATGTCGAAAGTTTAGGTGGTAAGTGAAAAAATTAGGTTTACACTCGAGTCAGATCTCACAAAATTACAACAAAATACAAATAATGAATGTGAATTTTTGTAGTTACTAATAATATAAGAATACCATTAAGCGATAACAATTTTATAAAATATAATTGAAATAAGTAAATATTTTTAGAAAGTGTGCTGAAAAATTATAATCACTATTGTTGTATTTTCGTAATATCAATATAGCAGCCTGTATTAAAACGTATAGTGTATTTTATACGTACATAATAATATCCTAATATGGATTTTTACTTTCAGAATACAAACACATATCAGTTGATTGACAAAATTACCAAGGTTCCTAATAGGTGAAAATAGTACTCGATGTTTAAAAAATTATGTTAAGTGAGGTAATATAAGTCAAAGACTAACTTAAATCTTGACTTCTTTTCTGAATTTGCAAGTAATTTAAACTAAGAATTAATATGGAAAAATCATATATTTTTTACTTTATTCGTTGAAAACATATTAGACATTAAAATTAGATTTAGTTTCAGAACATCAAGCATTAGGCAAACAATTCATAACTAATTTTTAAAAATATCTCTATTAGAATAAAATAGCAAAATTTCAAATTCTCCCAAATAAATTTGATAAGATGTGTATAAGTAAATTGTATATAATAATAGTTTTAAAACACCAACGACTAATGACAGACAACACTGTACTTGAGCTGATAGATTATCTACATTGGGATTAAGTTTCCTGTTATTAAATACTGAACGAAAGTTTAATTTATTATTAAAAAATCATTTTGTTAGTGTTATGTTTTAAAATATCAAAAGCTAGATCAAAGATATATTGCAGAAAATTCACACAGTTTATTAGTAAATGTACTTTATGATATTTGTAACGTTCTTGATAACATGATAGAAAAATTAAGTAAATTCGAAGAAGAAAATAAAGACGAATCATATTTTTAAAATATACCTCAAAGTCTATCAGCGCTATACGAGAAATCTTATAGTCAAAGTATATTTTATTTTTACTATTCAAGTGCATTAGCAACATTGATTTTTTTTCTTAAATACTTGACATGGAATTAGAATTTTTATGTAGAAAACTTGAAAAGCATTACTGAAAAATATATCTTTATTTCATTGTTTAAAATTATACAAACATTCTCATACAATCTACTCACTTCTAACATTTCAATAAACTAATTACTGTATTTATAGCAAAAACTTGTAATGGCAGTAAAACAAATAAAAGTTTATACGTTTTAATGTGATTCTACTCTTAAATTCTAATATTTGATACTTTTCTGCTATTTGAATTTAAAAATTTTTTAATATATGTAAACTATATTTTCGTAAATTGAACGTGTTTTTCATTACATCTATATATATAAAAATGAATGTATGTGTGTGTGTGTGTCCTTCATGCATTACCACACCGTTTATCCGATTGCCGTGAAACTTTGGGAAGTTGTTTAATATACTCCGGCGAAGGTTTGTGGCATAGTACGATTGCCATGAAACTTTGGAAAGTTTTTTTAATTTTTTAAAACACTCCCGCGAAGTACATTTATCTTACGATAGATGGCGCGCGTTTACACGAGCATTCGCGCACAGTGTGTTAGATCGATTTCAAATTGTGAAGACCATTTCTCCCCCTTCAAAAAATATCTCTATATATGCATTTGTGAACTGTTATTTACGATATTTGTAATAATTTTTGTTTAATCACTTTATTTCAACTATTTTTTGCTAATTATGTACTCGCTCGAACTTTGTTAAAACCTTAACCGTATTCCGAACAACAACCGAAGTTGTAGGAGGACATTCGCCTATTTTACCGATCTAGGATCCCCTTTCCCAAATTTTAATATCGACTCAAAATAATTTAAAAAGACAAATTACAATAAAACGGTTTATTATCCAACTATCAGAAATTTCACAACATGCCAAGGAAGAGAGGAAGCAGCAATTAAATAATTAAAATTATAAAGGATTTAAAAATATATATAAAAATCGGGAATATCGCACTTCTGACAATCGCAGCGAGTGTGTGGGCTAAATTTAAAGAATCCGTGCTTCTCACATGTACAGTACAACTGTATGTGGCCTGTTCACGCGTCGGAAAAGCTTCTGATTTATTCGTGTACGCATCAGACGGAAAAACAAAAAATATCGTGTATCCACAAACACTCCAATAAATAAATAGAATTGAAACGACACTTTGAAATATTTTCCCAATTAAAATTAATAATAATAATAATAATATAATAATAATAAGTTTCAATAAAAATGATAAAATGTAAATTTAATTTTATCATAACGAGTTTGCTTGAATTTCATTTATTCTGAGATCGCAGCAATGCGCGACAGGTAAGCTAGTTACTTTAATAAAAATTAATATGATAATTGTATATTCCATTGTAAATCTTATACAATATGTTATGTACACAGTAATTACATTAACGGTAAATATATAATTTTTTCAAATATAAGTGTGTGTAATTGTATATTTAATTTTAATTAATCTACAAGGTTTCAAAATTTGCCAAAGTAAGTAACAAGTTTAAAACTAATGTAGTAGATTAAATCATTTAATAAATGTTAAAAGCAAACATATAACATTAGAAATATAGTTGATTTATATATAAATATTTTATATGTGTAATCATTTATTTTACAGTTTTCTGAGAACGTAAGTATTGAAATTAAAATTTTATTTTGTATCTTATATCAACGTTTTCAGTAACTTCATATTTCTTTGTTACATTAACTGTATGTATAACAGTAATGTTTCAATTTGCGAATCAAATGTTGATTTAAAATGAATGTTTGTGTTTAATGCTCTATGTTTTTCTCATTGTCATATATACATATGACGATGTGAAAAACATAAGTGTATATATTTGTCGTGTAGGCATTTAAGGAAATAAAAAGTTTTTAGTTGATGGCTTAATAGTTTAACAGAAATGTTTTCTATATGAAGAATTACTTATCTAAAAAATAATGCGTGGACTTTCAAAATTCAAAAACTACAACATGATGCCGAATGCACAAATTCAAAGCTTTATAATCTTAAGATTTAAAGTAATATTATGGAAAAAACAGCAAGAACAAAAATAATTCAATCATATTGTAAGGCGATTAACAAAAATTTTAATTCTTTATAATCTTAAGATTTAAAGTAATATTATGGAAAAAACAGCAAGAACAAAAATAATTCAATCATATTGTAAGGCGAGCAACAAAAATTTTAATTTTTTAAAATATTTAAAAGTATACAGCCAGCTAGTCTTCACCCTACTTTAAACCCTTGTCTTCCCGAGACATCTATGAGAATGTCCCGGGTAATCTGACACCAGATGTTCTCAAGGTCATCCAGCTGTGTAAACAATGACTCATCAGTGTCAAATTTCACAAAAAAGCGNAATCATATTGTAAGGCGATTAACAAAAATTTTAATTTTTTAAAATTGAAAGTATTAAATTTATTATTTTTCAGTAATCATGTAAAATTAACAGACAATGCATTAGCTTAAAAACTCACATCATGAAGAATAAACTAAGAAAAAACTCTTGCTAAATTGGTCCAGACAACAAGGAAAAGTTAACAATAACAACGTTTACAATTGAAATGATTTGTTCATTTTACATTTATATTTTTTACTTTGCATTAATTACGAACGACACATGAAATTGGTCTCAGAATTTGTGCAGCTTTTACACAACGTTGTTTCGTACGTTGCATCTGTAAGATTCCATCATTTTCTAAATTTCAGCACTTAATGCAAATGTATGCTTTGCATTCTTTTGTTTTCATTTTGTTCAGTTTGTTCATTTAAAATTTCGAAAAAAGTATTGATTTATTATTTGGTTCATATATTTACTCATGAATAGCGTTAGGAACGTGTTTACGTAACCAGATTAATCATTTGTTAAAATAAATCTGAGCATTTCTGTATATAGTGAAGTCAGTAAATATTTTGTAATTTTTCTAAAATAGAAGAATTTGAAAAACTGAATACAGTAGAACCTCGAAAACTCGGCCTAATGTGGACCGAAGAGTGGCCGAGTTTGTGAAAATGCCGGGTTATCGGGAATGGGGTTAAAAAAAATAAGTNATAAACTTTGAAGCTTTTTCTTCAAGATTAACGCATTTATTTCTTTTTTTCAGTTTTAAATATATTTTTATGTTTAATTACATTAATATCAAAAATTGGAAAGTCCCAAGGGAGTTAAAGAAGTAACAGTGTGTGCCGAAATAATTTTTAAATTATTAAAAGTGTACTATGCCGAAAAAAAATTGAGTGTCTTAGCCGTAAACAATCACCCCACACTTAAAAAGGAATTAACAATGAAAATATTTTTTTACAACCGCAATTTCTGATGTGCTGCTTGTTTTTTATTTTATATACGAAAAAAAAAACAATATTTTATAAACGATAGCATGAAATCTAACGTGTGACATTAAATTTTAAAATAATTAGAAAATAAAAACTAAAAAATAATCAAATTCCACAGCATTTAACAATAATATTGTTTCCTAATACAGTAATAAGTATTTTAAATAGAAATGTCCAACGATTCATATGTATGGAAAGTTGCTGGATCTGGAGTAAAGTTTGTTGCTGTAAAAAAAAATAATCATAATAAATGGCTTATAAATAATCTTATACTTTTGTTTCTCAGCATCCAACGTATATGACATATGATGAAACTAAACAACCAATAACAGGTGGTAAGTTATTTCCACTGTTTAAAGTTATCCAAGAGAAACTAAAATTTAGGTAAGTGTCTTCCTCATTTCAATCTCAAACTAAGTGATGAACTAACCATTTAATGATAGAACTTTAACAGTATATAGACTCGAGTTTTTATCCTTTATATTCTTACTTTTAATCATTGAAAATATTATATTGATGTAGTTTTAAAATAATTTAAAAAATTGTTATATACAGTCGACCCCCCTATAAGACGTAAAGATGTAAAGATACGTTCCATTCTTTAGGAATCCGATTTCTTACGATTCCTTCCAATCACAGCTCGACAAATGTCAAGTTTATAAACTACAGCTGTTTGAAAGGTTTTTTTCCCATAAAATTAATCGATTCTAGATTAATCCGACTCAACATTTCTAAAATACGTATATTTTTTTGGAAATAAACCGTATAAATTAGACTAATCTGTATAGACAAGTCCTGAATATAGTAACCATAAAAGTTAATACAACAGAAACGAAATACAAATAAAACCCATGAAATTTAGAAAAAAAAAGCGTTTTACATGTGTAATAATCCATTAAAAAGAAAACGAAAAAAACATTAATAATAAAAAGCTGCAAAACAGTGTACAGATCAACAAAACAATAAACAAAGCAACTTTTTGAACGAGTACTAAAAGAAAATAAATAACATTGTAGAAGTACGAAAAAATACAAAAGTTAATTTACAAATGTGGTCAATCTATCTCTTCTAGTATAAATAACAACAATAAAACAATAAAAAATTTAAAATTGCTAGCAGTATAATAAAAAGAATCGGGCTCTTAGAGTAAAATTTTATTAAAATGTTTAGAAAATTATTTAAAGCTGTAGTTTCTGGATTTTTTATTTTACTGCTAATTATAAGTAGCATTAAAGTTCATTACACCTGGTTAACACGCTTCGNGACAGACCTCAGAAAAATACTTTATGAGAGCTTTTATACTTTTATAAAGCTGTCTATAATGAAAATTAATTAACTAAGGATTTTTTTGCCCTGCCAGGGTGTGGCCGAGTTATCCGGAGTGCCGGGTTATCGAGAGCCGAGTTTTCGAGGTTCTACTGTATATTTTATTGATTATAATCACATCTCAACTTTCCACAAATATAATGCTGTTTTATTTAATTTTAACCATTTTAAAAATAACTTCTTAAGATAAATTCTATTTTCAAAAAATGGTGTTTTTACTCTTGACTTGCTATCAGTTTGTACAGAAATTACTGCTAGAATTTCTAACTGGATCACCAGCAAACCATTCACAAAAGTTTTGGAAGCGTCACTTTCCTTACATTTTCTAAAATATAAATACATATTGTGCGATTATTTTCAAAGTTTAACATACTTTGAATTACTGAAAATTAATATTGTATTATAACCACATTATGTATTTCGTGTTACAATTTTCTAAAGCAAGATTTAATTCTCCAAATTAAGTAAATTTCATGGAAAATTCTAAATTATGTAGCGAATTGCAATATTTATATTCATGTCTATACTATGTTGGCAAGACACTCTTAGGAATTAATAAAAATAACACAATTTATGACGATTTGAACAATGATGTACTAAAAGAATTGTATGCTTTAATATCATTGATTTTTACGGTACAATCTATTAGTGCGTCTGTTGAGCGCAGTTTTTAACAACGATGCGAATTCATACAATCTCAAGGAACACTCAGGGTGCAACTATAAAGACGAGAATTTAGTAGCGAGCGCGATGTTGCTAGCGATATAGTTCTTGCAAGGAAAAACATGCACAAGCGACAAGCAAGGAATCTAGCTAGCGTGAGCGGATTTCTGGTTCTCACACATTTTTTATCTTTATGACAGGGTTTCATATTTATAGCATCTTGCCTCTTCTCACCACATATTCTTGCTCACTCTCATCTGCATAGACACACACTCTCAGTCAAAGGAAAGATTGTTGTCATAGCGTTGCGTTCAATAGAAAAAGAGCTTTTAAATACTTTGATAAAATCAATGACAATCAATTTTTATGATAAAGTAATTAATGACTTTGCAGAAAAAACGCCGAATAAAATTACTTTTTAAGAAATAAAAAAACAAGTTCTTATATCTTAGTTTCCTGTGAATTTTCTATTTTAACATTAAAATAAAAAAGTGTTTATTTTTGTCATTTTGTATAATTGTTAACATTTTTATAAAAATACAGTATTCCCAGCATCAAAAATCACTGGAATCACCTAAAAAATTCATAATTTTAACGTTTTCTTTACTGCTCCAAAAACTTGTAAGTAAAACTCACTTATTTTATGTATAAAATTATAATAATTATTTTTTGAATTATTTCATAAAAGTCTAGAAAAATAGAAAAATTTTTAAATATATATATGATGATTCGAAGAAAAAGTAAACAATGCAATTTAGAAAAATACAGTCGACCCCCCAATAAGATCATAGATACGTTCCATTCTTTAAAAATCTGATTTCTTACGAGTCCTTCCAATCACAGCTTAACACGTGTGAAGTTTACGGACTATGCCTGATTGAAAGGTTTTCTTCCATAAAATTAACCGATTCTAGACTTATCCGACTCAACATTTCCAAAATACGTATATATTTGTTTTTGGAAATAATCCGTATAAAATACGCTATAAACAAAAAATTGTAGGATTACTTACCGAGTGTGCACCATTCGACATCGCCATTGCTCAACATTGTTTTCGTCGCGGAACAGCTCAACAAACCGCGGCCGATTTCTAATAACTTATTTTTTTGCGAAAACTTCCTTTAACTTTGGAGACATCATTAATATAAATAATTTTAATCGCCGTTGAATAAGAAATGTTTCTTTCACAAGAAATGTATAAAATTACGGTACTGTATTAGACTTATGGTACCTAATTTATATACTGTACAGACGATAGTTAGCATAAAATCTCCGTAGCGTGGCGCTACACGGCAAAAAATATATATATAACTATAATAAAGTTACAATAAATTAAGTTAATATATGATTATATATACAGTACCTAATTTATATATAATTAATATATAATTATATGTACAGTACCTAATTTATATATAATTTATCTATAATACTGTACAGACGATAGCAAACTCTTTGTAGCGTGGCACTTGACGGCGGAAAATAGTTCGGCTGCCCGATGACGTTTTACGTAATTATAAAAAGTTTTTTTTACGTTTTTTACAGATACCGTCACAATTTTTTCGCAGTTTTATAGGAATCGTAATTATAGGGACCGTAATTATATGGGGGGTCTACTGTATATGAATTAATATATTTAATTTTATAGATATGAATTATACATCAGCATTTCAAATAAAAATGATTGATGTAGTATAAACTAACCATATTTATACATTTTTTAAAAGCTTTACGAACAAGTAGTAAAACAAGAAATTTGTGGAGTAAGGAGTATACTATATAAAAAAATAATATCATATTCAAGAAAATTTATACTTTCAGTAACGGCTGTCATATTACTTATGCAGCAGTTAACTATAAAAATAATAATTTTTTTTTATAAATTACATGTAAATTATAATGCACAGTTTTTAAATGTACACTACTGTAATAGCTTGAATTGGTGGTTGAATGATAGTAGTTTATGAGGTAGCCTGATGCCTCTCACAAGTTTGATTCACACAATTATCATCCCTTTCAAATGCGATCATATGTGACTAATTCTGTGCTCTATTTACCGCAATTAATTTAATTTTTATACAAATTTATTTAAAATACAATGTAAAAAGTTAAAATAATCGAAAATTTGTTTTCTTTAAAAAGAAAAACACTCCTTGCAGCTATATTTATCATTTTACATGCTACAAAATTTTACACCTGCAATCTACATTGTTTACAATCTGGATGACCTTGAGAATAGCTGATGGCAGCTTTCAGGAGGATGCACACATTCTGTGCAGTAAGGAAGAATGGCAGAATGACATCACATTTTTCTCGCCGCAGAAGTCGATTTTGTGTAGTTTTTCTCGTGCTGCAAAAGTTAGTCAAATTCTATCTTTCATGGTAATCGACACCAACATGCATTTCTATCAGCCAATAGCAGTTAGTCTGGTAGTCACATGAAAAAATATAATCACGTAGAGTTTTTATGACAGAAAGTCTGACATGGTTAATCGAGATAACTAACATCAGAATAAATAGGAAATGATAATAATTATAACACAAATTCTATACAGACCGTCATATATAATTTAATTCAAAGAACAAAACAACCGAACCTTTATTGAAATTGTATTCCATATTGCAAAATCTTAATCGAGTAATAAGCGAATTTGTACACTACATTTTTATCAATCCAAGAAAATATCCATAATTTTTTAGACAAAATCTTCTAGCGAAATAAAGTAAACAGTACAAATCAAAAGTTGTATGCACGTGGAGAGCAGCAGAGTCAATATCGTTCGCCATCTTGAATACTAAATGTATGTGCCGAGATGTAAGCGGATTGCCGCTTGTGCCTTGTGCTGCCGCGGGACAAAGATGCATTTGCGACACCGCTTTTCCTTGCTGACTTTGCGACTTTCCTTTGCGACTATTATCCTCGTTTCCTCTCTCATTTACATGTAGGTCTATGCCTCAGGGGAAGACTAGTTGAAAGCAAAAAAGGATCTGATTTACCATATATATTCGAATCTGTCAAAAATTTTTCGATTTTTAGGCTATTAAAATACAGGGAGGACCGAAAAAGGTGTATATAATACATTCTACTGAATGAAAAAGAAAAAAATACCTGCTGGTGTCATAGAAAATATCTAATAGCATTTTTTAAAATTTTACTGATGTCAAATCGAACAAATAGAAGTTTTGAGAGAATTAAATAATTTGATTTTTAAAAATTCTTATAAAAACAATAGTACAATTAATTAGCTAATCAATAAAGCGTTATAAAAAATTTTCGGCATAAATAATTCGAAAAATTTGCATTGGTCATAGATGAAAATGTACAGTACATGTACTGGTCTATTCATTTAAAAAAAATTATACTTAAAAGTCCGGTTTTTTATAAAGCTATGTAAACTGTGCAAGTTATCACAGAATTGAGATATATAATTATATATCGATAGCAATACAACTCAAATACCTTTTTGTGATCTCAAGCTGATGACTATAACAACCACGATTTTCTTGCAAAAATATCAGTCATAGTGTACTAAATGCACGATATAACCTTATTAGTTTGCAATAAATAGTTTTGAGTCTAACTTTGAATAGTGGTTTTCATTAAGACAAGTTTTGCTGTCTCTCATTATCTAGATTTGTTCATTGTGGTTTTTCATTAAACCAAGGAAGAGAATTAATTAACATGATTTCAGCACCCATGTAATAAAAAGCTATATAATTATATCTCATATAAACAATTATAAATAGTTTCGATTTTCAGAAAAACAATCAGTAAGTTATTTTAAACACAGTGCATAAAAAATTGTATTATCAACAAGATGCCATATACTGTTACAGCTTATTGTTTAAGAATATATTACCCTAAATAGCTGCAACTACTGATTTTTAGTAAGGCATCTCTCGGCTGGATAAAGATTTTGCAATATATTTATTGTTGCTACGATTTTCTGTTTTGTGTTATATACAGAAATCATGGTTTTTGAAAATGGACAAAACATCTACTATCAGCACCTACAGGTTTGAGATTTTAATTTGAATTGCAATCGATTTTGTCATACGAAGCAAGTATCTCATGCAGGCTACCATACGAAGCCAGTATAACAGTATTGCAAATAGTACCGGTGCCTATATTTCGACAAGAGAAACCAGTCCATGTGCTAACTGTTACTTTTCTTGTGTTTTTTGATGCAATACAACGTTTCATTGTTATCATATTGCTTTGTTTTAATACAATGTTTATTACATTCGGACTGATAACGTTTGGTTTAATGGTGACAATTCTTTTCTTAATGTCTAACTTTTTGTCAATGATTATATTTGATTTAAATGTACATTTTTTATTTATTATTTATTTATTTTCAGTCAAATAAAAAGGTGAGTATATTAATTTAATACAATTTTCTTTTTAAACAATTTCTGCCAGGTGGCCATGAAGTGAGCTTGTATTAACAAGCCTATTTTGGGTTCATCTATGCTCACAGTAGGCGGCCTGGAATGAGGGATAAAGCCGAACTTATCCGTTAGAACCATCATATGAAAAATTCCTGGGACCGAATTCAAACTCGAGTTTTCCACAAAAATACGCTGCCACTTTGTCCACATGGCCATCCATTTCATATACTATTTTATTCAATCAATACAAAATGATGTATAANAAATATCAGTCATAGTGTACTAAATGCACGATATAACCTTATTAGTTTGCAATAAATAGTTTTGAGTCTAACTTTGAATAGTGGTTTTCATTAAGACAAGTTTTGCTGTCTCTCATTATCTAGATTTGTTCATTGTGGTTTTTCATTAAACCAAGGAAGAAAATTAATTAACATGATTTCAGCACCCATGTAATAAAAAGCTATTTGTATATAATAATAGTTTTAAAACACCAACGACTAATGACAGACAACACTGTACTTGAGCTGATAGATTATCTACATTGGGATTAAGTTTCCTGTTATTAAATACTGAACGAAAGTTTAATTTATTATTAAAAAATCATTTTGTTAGTGTTATGTTTTAAAATATCAAAAGCTAGATCAAAGATATATTGCAGAAAATTCACACAGTTTATTAGTAAATGTACTTTATGATATTTGTAACGTTCTTGATAACATGATAGAAAAATTAAGTAAATTCGAAGAAGAAAATAAAGACGAATCATATTTTTAAAATATACCTCAAAGTCTATCAGCGCTATACGAGAAATCTTATAGTCAAAGTATATTTTATTTTTACTATTCAAGTGCATTAGCAACATTGATTTTTTTTCTTAAATACTTGACATGGAATTAGAATTTTTATGTAGAAAACTTGAAAAGCATTACTGAAAAATATATCTTTATTTCATTGTTTAAAATTATACAAACATTCTCATACAATCTACTCACTTCTAACATTTCAATAAACTAATTACTGTATTTATAGCAAAAACTTGTAATGGCAGTAAAACAAATAAAAGTTTATACGTTTTAATGTGATTCTACTCTTAAATTCTAATATTTGATACTTTTCTGCTATTTGAATTTAAAAATTTTTTAATATATGTAAACTATATTTTCGTAAATTGAACGTGTTTTTCATTACATCTATATATATAAAAATGAATGTATGTGTGTGTGTGTGTCCTTCATGCATTACCACACCGTTTATCCGATTGCCGTGAAACTTTGGGAAGTTGTTTAATATACTCCGGCGAAGGTTTGTGGCATAGTACGATTGCCATGAAACTTTGGAAAGTTTTTTTAATTTTTTAAAACANTGGTTGAATGACAGTAGTTTATGAGGTAGCCTGATGCCTCTCACAAGTTTGATTCACACAATTATCATCCCTTTCAAATGCGATCATATGTGACTAATTCTGTGCTCTATTTACCGCAATTAATTTAATTTTTATACAAATTTATTTAAAATACAATGTAAAAAGTTAAAATAATCGAAAATTTGTTTTCTTTAAAAAGAAAAACACTCCTTGCAGCTATATTTATCATTTTACATGCTACAAAATTTTACACCTGCAATCTACATTGTTTACAATCTGGATGACCTTGAGAATAGCTGATGGCAGCTTTCAGGAGGATGCACACATTCTGTGCAGTAAGGAAGAATGGCAGAATGACATCACATTTTTCTCGCCGCAGAAGTCGATTTTGTGTAGTTTTTCTCGTGCTGCAAAAGTTAGTCAAATTCTATCTTTCATGGTAATCGACACCAACATGCATTTCTATCAGCCAATAGCAGTTAGTCTGGTAGTCACATGAAAAAATATAATCACGTAGAGTTTTTATGACAGAAAGTCTGACATGGTTAATCGAGATAACTAACATCAGAATAAATAGGAAATGATAATAATTATAACACAAATTCTATACAGACCGTCATATATAATTTAATTCAAAGAACAAAACAACCGAACCTTTATTGAAATTGTATTCCATATTGCAAAATCTTAATCGAGTAATAAGCGAATTTGTACACTACATTTTTATCAATCCAAGAAAATATCCATAATTTTTTAGACAAAATCTTCTAGCGAAATAAAGTAAACAGTACAAATCAAAAGTTGTATGCACGTGGAGAGCAGCAGAGTCAATATCGTTCGCCATCTTGAATACTAAATGTATGTGCCGAGATGTAAGCGGATTGCCGCTTGTGCCTTGTGCTGCCGCGGGACAAAGATGCATTTGCGACACCGCTTTTCCTTGCTGACTTTGCGACTTTCCTTTGCGACTATTATCCTCGTTTCCTCTCTCATTTACATGTAGGTCTATGCCTCAGGGGAAGACTAGTTGAAAGCAAAAAAGGATCTGATTTACCATATATATTCGAATCTGTCAAAAATTTTTCGATTTTTAGGCTATTAAAATACAGGGAGGACCGAAAAAGGTGTATATAATACATTCTACTGAATGAAAAAGAAAAAAATACCTGCTGGTGTCATAGAAAATATCTAATAGCATTTTTTAAAATTTTACTGATGTCAAATCGAACAAATAGAAGTTTTGAGAGAATTAAATAATTTGATTTTTAAAAATTCTTATAAAAACAATAGTACAATTAATTAGCTAATCAATAAAGCGTTATAAAAAATTTTCGGCATAAATAATTCGAAAAATTTGCATTGGTCATAGATGAAAATGTACAGTACATGTACTGGTCTATTCATTTAAAAAAAATTATACTTAAAAGTCCGGTTTTTTATAAAGCTATGTAAACTGTGCAAGTTATCACAGAATTGAGATATATAATTATATATCGATAGCAATACAACTCAAATACCTTTTTGTGATCTCAAGCTGATGACTATAACAACCACGATTTTCTTGCAAAAATATCAGTCATAGTGTACTAAATGCACGATATAACCTTATTAGTTTGCAATAAATAGTTTTGAGTCTAACTTTGAATAGTGGTTTTCATTAAGACAAGTTTTGCTGTCTCTCATTATCTAGATTTGTTCATTGTGGTTTTTCATTAAACCAAGGAAGAAAATTAATTAACATGATTTCAGCACCCATGTAATAAAAAGCTATATAATTATATCTCATATAAACAATTATAAATAGTTTCGATTTTCAGAAAAACAATCAGTAAGTTATTTTAAACACAGTGCATAAAAAATTGTATTATCAACAAGATGCCATATACTGTTACAGCTTATTGTTTAAGAATATATTACCCTAAATAGCTGCAACTACTGATTTTTAGTAAGGCATCTCTCGGCTGGATAAAGATTTTGCAATATATTTATTGTTGCTACGATTTTCTGTTTTGTGTTATATACAGAAATCATGGTTTTTGAAAATGGACAAAACATCTACTATCAGCACCTACAGGTTTGAGATTTTAATTTGAATTGCAATCGATTTTGTCATACGAAGCAAGTATCTCATGCAGGCTACCATACGAAGCCAGTATAACAGTATTGCAAATAGTACCGGTGCCTATATTTCGACAAGAGAAACCAGTCCATGTGCTAACTGTTACTTTTCTTGTGTTTTTTGATGCAATACAACGTTTCATTGTTATCATATTGCTTTGTTTTAATACAATGTTTATTACATTCGGACTGATAACGTTTGGTTTAATGGTGACAATTCTTTTCTTAATGTCTAACTTTTTGTCAATGATTATATTTGATTTAAATGTACATTTTTTATTTATTATTTATTTATTTTCAGTCAAATAAAAAGGTGAGTATATTAATTTAATACAATTTTCTTTTTAAACAATTTCTGCCAGGTGGCCATGAAGTGAGCTTGTATTAACAAGCCTATTTTGGGTTCATCTATGCTCACAGTAGGCGGCCTGGAATGAGGGATAAAGCCGAACTTATCCGTTAGAACCATCATATGAAAAATTCCTGGGACCGAATTCAAACTCGAGTTTTCCACAAAAATACGCTGCCACTTTGTCCACATGGCCATCCATTTCATATACTATTTTATTCAATCAATACAAAATGATGTATAAGCCATATATCAGTTTAAGTTAACTAAATTTAAAAAATGATATTAAATATAATTATAAACAACAAACAATTCAAATTTCAAACTAACTAATTAATACATCAAATACTTACATTTTGGAAAAATCAAACATTTTTTTAATAAAAAAATACCATTATAATGACTCCTGTAACAATTCATGATCAATTTTATAAGTTTAGTGGATATTATTAATTGAAATACATACATTCATTTCACATACAATTATTATACATGCATGTGTACAATTATACACTATTATTAATTATAAAGAAAGTAAAAACATCAAGTACAAAGTTTTACAAAAACATAAGTGAAAAAAGTATTTCATTTTTTACAATTTCAAAATTTAAATTTAGCATTTTACTGATCTGTCCTACAATGATATAAAACAGGCCCCGGCGACCTATTACCCGCGGGTCACCGATTGACCCATTTGATAATTTCAACTGACCCACTTGACTTTTGAAAATTAAACATTAGATATACAAATAAATTATAAAACAAAAATATGAAACGAACACTTGAAAAATACATAAAAAATAAATTGAAAATGAATATTAAGAATAACATTTTTGTTTGATTACAGACTTGCAGTAACAAACATTCATTATTATTTTTAATAGATAACATTTGTAACATAACTTCAAGAAGAAATCGATACGTTTTGCAATGCTGATTTATAAATTTTTGACAGACATCTGGTAACACTGGTATCGTTCACTCATTTCTCTCAGTTTACTCTCAGTTTTAGGACGTGTTCAGTAGTGCAAGTGTGAGATTTCACATGGATTTTACATTTTAATAATAATACTTAAAGTAAAGCATATTATAATTTAATAAGTTAGAAGGAAAATTAGCCACAGAAATTAACAGGAAACAGAAAAAAAAGTCGAACAAGCTTACTTCCTTCAAAAAGTAGTTAGTCATCCGATGACTACAAGTTTAGAAAGAATTAAATAATTGTCTGATGACAACGTATTCAAATCTTTATTTGAGAAGAAAGGGAGTATAAGTAAGAAATGCGCGTCAAACTCTAGGCATACCACATGACATCACTATCATTGTATACTCAAGTTTAACTTAGTGCCGTACTTTATAAGATTGAACTTCAGCCCAAAAGACAAAAAAGTAACAAGTCAAAAAAATATGGAGGTATAATAATTTAGTCAGTACTTTTGTAAACTCTTTCTCAATCTGTTGGGACCGAGTTTAAGGTTTTTTTCATTAAGGATTAATTATAGTTAGATGTATTTAGTTAGTTCATTTTTATTCTTTGTTATACATTAAAGTTTTTGTTAATTTGTTGACTAACATGGAATCTAGTTTTTTCACGGACTCCTATCACTTACTCACGTGTCTCCCTGTTCAAACGAGCTCTCCAAGTCAAAATAGTAGTACGAATCGCGAGTTGGCACAAGCATAATTATCCTAAGATGTCAACATCCTGACAGGAGATTGGATTATATGATCGTACGGCTCCAACTTTTTATAAACACAATTGAAGCCATTCTCTGACTTATGATCGAATCTCTGACTTATGATCCTGTGCAGTTAAGCGGTGATTAGAATTTACCCGTGACCCTCTGCTTATCTCACACAAGAATAGTAACGCAATTATAGTTACGCATTGATTGAAACTATTATATTTTGGAAATTGGGCAGTGTGGGAATATAGAAGTTGTGTGTATCATCTCAAGTGCAGTCAGATTTAATGAAACGTTTACTAGTTATTAGCCTTTATAACTTTTGAAGAACTTTACTTTTTCGTCAGAATTGCTTGTTTTGCATTTTTATTATAATATCTCATAACGGAATTATCCACTCTCAATTTTAACTCTATGCTAACAGTGTTAGTGTTTCCTAAATAAAGAAAAATAATCAACCCTTTTCATAACTTTACAGGCGAATCCGTTATGAAACTAGTTGCTGAATATTTTTTACTCTAATTTGAAGTATTACGTGTTGATATATTTTTGAATATTTCACCCGCATAAAAATTTTAGAAATTGAATAAGAACATATTAAAGTATTTTATATATTATACTATTAAATTTTTTTATAGAATTTGAATTATTTATTATATTTTTACGGAATTTTACAGTTTAACAATACTGCTGTAAGTACACATTACATTTTATTTAGTTAAGGATTTAATAAACAAAAATAAATTTATCATTAACAGGAGAGTTATTCCTTACTCATTAAATTTAATTTTTGCTGTTTGTTGTATGGTTCTTGTAGTTCTTTTTTTGTCAAGTATGAATTTTCAAGGTTTTGCTAATGTTGTTGTTTAGAGTCTTTCTTATTTGATAAATCTGCAAAAAAGAAGAAACTATTGTATGTTAGTATGTAGGATTGTTAACGTTTATGTCGTTTTATATTTTAGCATAATTGAAAGTTTAAAAAACGAAATTAGTCATAGTAACTTCTACATTTAAGTAAACTAATATTGTTAGATATTATATCATATAACATGATAAGATGAGAGAGAGTCTGTTGTCAGATTTAATGAAAAGGTTATCTTACTAAAAAAATTCGGAGACCTCTTTTCTATTTTTAAAATTCTTTTTTGCATAAAACGTATTAGGCATTTTTATATTAATTAATAATATAAAACATTAAACATAAAATATCGAAGTTAATGGTTTCAGTACAAAATGTCGGTTTAATCTTAGATGAAACTCATAAGGTTTTTATTTTATATTAAATATTCTAAATTAATAATATATATAATAATTTAATAAAATGACGTAGTTTAAGACTTTATATAATTTTTACTTTAATTTTAATATACTGCAAAATTACAACACTTCATAACATATCTTTCAATGTTCAGTTTGAATGCCATTAAATTCGAAGTGCCTTTGCACGATTTTTTGAAAACTACATTATAAAATGTTAAGTCGAATCTTAGACGGACATTTACTTTTCGTTTATAATTCGAAATCAATAACTATTAAAATAATGTAGAATAGATATTATTAAATAAGGTTATGTTTTAGTACTTTTGATTGAAGTCACTTAATTCCCATGCAATTAAAATTCATGCTTGTTTATATGCTATACTCTTCATAAAAAAACTTTAAACATTTTAGTTTTCAATATTTTTTAATATTTCAAGTTTTTTCAGAAAATTTAGTAATTTTTCATGTTATTATTAAATTTTTCAGTCTTCCTCCATAAATTATGTAAGTAAACATTTTGTAGTTTTAATAACGCAAAGTTTATTTTTTAAACAATGAAAAAATTAAATAATTATTTATAAACAATTAATTGTTGTATATTCGACTAAAATTTAAACTTTCATAACAAAATTTATTCAATTTTTGCTAACAAATTTGTATAATAAAATTTTTTTCAAATTATATTGTTTGTTTTCAATTAAATTATAAACCTGTATTTAATGTTATTTTTTAATTTTGAATAAATTATACAGTAAATTAATGGGTTAAATTCCCTTAAACGTAATAAAGTATGTTTTATTTTAATATAAGTATTATTACTAAAAGCAGCAATTAACGTCTGTAATTTAAAACAAAGAAAATTTATAACGATCGTTTTTAACTGATATTAATTGTCATATTCAGGTTATGGAATATTTTATAAAAGAAAGTCCAAACGGTTCCGTTCCATGAACACTGGGTGTTCGCTTGTAGGTTCGCGTCTTTTTAAAATGTGCTTGTCACGTGGAGTTTTCTGGGTTTTCTCCACGTCTATAACTCCTCAATAAAAGCCAGTTACCCTTAAAAACACCTCCTGGAAGGCATCCCTCCTAGCAGATTGCCTAAGTCTTGCGTTGGCGTAAATTAACGTAAATTAATATACCAAAAACGAAATTTAAATGAAATACAAAGCGGGAAAGTCGTTACGTATGTGCTGGTGGTTATTGTGTAAAAAACTGTTCCTAACCTCTAAAATTTAAAATAAGCATGAAAGTATTTCATTATTAAGTAAAACATTAAATAAAAAATTCAGCGAAACCACCAATGTTGAATTTACGCTGCTCTTCAATAATGTAAACTTTAGTAGTTAAATTATTTTGAAAATACAGTAAAACCTCGATTATCCGGACTAATTGGGGATGAAGGTAGTCCGGATAATCGAAACAAATACTTTGATTTGTCTTTTAATGATAATACAACACGTTTTCTTTTCGATGACATATCGGTAATATTAAAAATAAATACTGTATTTAAATCGTGATCAAATTTTCAAGAAACAAACGTTCGTATTGAATTTTGTCTACTACTGACCAGCGCTAACAGACTAGCTATTGTGTAAAAAGCCCTCTGGTGGCTCAAGAAGACAGATTTTATAAAATAAAAAGCAGTTGAAACTGCTTTTTATAAATAAAAATTTGACAAACTATTTATTGTTTTATGACGAGAAAAATTTTTTCGTCGCGTTCTCGGCTTTTAAGTAATGCATAAACCTTCGAGGCGCGAAGCCCTTTGGACTGCGAGGCATAGGTGGTGGCCCACGTTGCCCATACCTTATGCCTCCCTTGGATATAGAAATGATGTAATTTGAGTATAAATTATTTATAAATACGTATGTCATGTTATATTTTTATTACGACGCAAAATATACAGTATTTAAGAGTTTACAGCCACTGCGCTGGGTGATACGTTGTTGAAATAAAAAAATTATGCATTCCATCACGTACATAAACAGTATTGTAATTCGCCAAGTGCAAATTAGCAAATTCGTAAAATTTTTGTTTATTTTGAACAATCCGGATAATAGAGGTCCGGATAATGGAGGTTCTACTGTACATATAATAAATGTTTTTTATTTCGGTAAGATAGAATGACAATAATCATTTATAGAGCTAAGAACTAACGTAAATAATTATTGAATATCTTCATTTTATTTACAATATTGATAGTCTTATTTTAAATAATGTATGATGAAATTAGTCATTTCAATGAATGTTTGTTTCTTGAAAAAATTTTTCCAGTTGAAAACCTTTTCAGATGTAAGTATTGTACACTTTTTAAATTATTATATATATTATATGAATTTGTTGTTAACAAAACATAAACATATTGTATGAAAACTGAAACGTATAACTAATAGAATCACATATATAAAAATGAAATATATACCGAGACGATATATATTTTTATTTTTCATTCAAAGTGGAATAAGTTGTGTTCTACTATTTACAAAAATATATAGCATGAATTTCTGATTGTTGGTTCAAAGTTTCTTCAATTTCCTGATTCTTTATTTAAAGTGCGTTAAATCAAACTCCAACTTAATTAGAATTAGCATATCTTGGTATAAATTGCATGTCTAAATTAATTAGTATGAATCACCAAAAAAAAAAACAAAATTTTCAAAACTACTTTAAAGAATTTTTTTAATGGTAGCTGTATTACGTATTAAATAGGTAAATGTCTCTTCAATCCGAACAAATTTTCGTTAGACTTTCTCACAGCTCTACAGGTTATAAAACTCTTTTATTGTTTTTTACAGATGCATTTCGGGCAAGTTTAATTTTCCTGCCCCTCTTCAGTGCTACAATACAAATTCATATTGAATTGACACAAAAAAACTTTGAGTAGAAAATGCTTACAAGACATAAAAAGTCATTTTATAATACCTTAAGATTACCCACATGTTTCTTCATCTCTTTTACAGTACTTGTACTATCAATTTGCAACGTTTTCAAATTTATAATTCCCAATTTTCTCTTAAGGGCGTTTTACATCGAAATCCATACCATTATGCTACACAACTAATTACAAATTATAATTATTATTAACATTTGAAATCACTCATTTATAACAAATTTTTTCCTTAAAAAAAGTTATTTACCAAAAAATACATATATACATGTTTTCCTTAAAAGTGTCACAACAATAACACAGTAGTATACGTTGTATAAACTTTAAAAAGGTTCAACATACAATAAAATTTTCTTTTACACGACAATGTATAATCTTAGAAATATAAACTATTGACTTGTTGCGCCCCCTATCATGTTATACCATTGCTGGTCGATTTGCATGCCATTGGAAATGTTTATTAAATTATTACCATTTTATTTCATTATTTCTATATGTTCTTTGAATTTACGTTTATATACATTTTTCTCACAGTGTAGGATTTTTATATTATTTCTATCTATTTTGCAGTTACTATTTTTGATGTGGTTATACCAAGGTGAATTTTCATGTTTTAGCCGTATGGCAGCTTCATGTTCTTTTATCCGTAATTCCAAAGTTCGACCCGTTTCACCTATGTATTCCTTAGGATTTTGACAATTGCAATTAATTTTGTAAACAGTTCCAGTTTTTTTCAATTTATTAGTATTGGTTTTATCAGTCGAATAAATTAGGAAAATACAAAACCAATACTGATAAATTATTTAACTTAAAATAATTCGAGAACTGTGAAATAACTTATCAACTGAGTTCTGAAACTGATTTAATTATATGTTTTAGATAAATAAGAATGTTCGTGTAAGTAACTTTTCATAATTGAAGCTTTAATTTTAAAGGATTTTAATATTTACTACAAAACGGTAATTTTGTTTAAAATATATTTTATATTTTTGCATAAATCTAATAACAAAACTGTTCAGTTAATAGTTCAAAAGCATGAAGATAATAGGAGTAATTTAATATTTTTACTTTAAATTTTGAAACGTAAAAACATTGTATTTTATAATTATGATAAAGAACGTTGTCGTTTAAATTTTTTCCTGAAGTGGAAGATATTTTTCAAGATAAAAACGTTTTTTTCGTTTCCAAATAGAAGTTTGTTACAATTAACTTAAATATTCTGAATTCTTTGCAAATAAAAAAAAATTGTTCAAAACCAAAACCATTCTCAATGTTTGTCTGTATTAATTAATTAATCAGATTCGATCTTTGACAAATTCGCAAAAAAAAACAAAAATAAATATTATTGAACTGAGAAGAGTAAAAAAATGAATTTTTCAAACTGAAGTCACTTTCAATGAATAAGAATTCTAAAACATTTGAAAATGTACGATAAAAATAAATATAATTTATGTGAATTTAATACATTTTTGGCATATATTGTGTAAATTTTAGTAACTAAATATTTTATTACTGATTGCTTTTAATTATTAACACAGTATTGTTATAAATTCAAATATTCATGTTTAACATTAAATCTATATTAATTCTATGATTCATTTTTAAAAAAATATAATTTATATAAATGTTATTAAAGCATTAAATAATCATTATTATAAAATGGACTTTTATTTTCTTCTTTGAAAAGCCGTAACTAGGTATACTTGCAAATCAATTAATATAAAAGTGAAAACTATTTTTTTATTGTAAATTTATATAATAATAATTATTATTATTATAAATCAAATGTTCATATAACACGCATTGATTATCTACGATTGCGAAAATTATTACTTCTTTTCAAAGTATTAATTTTCAATGTAAAAAATTTCTACACAGTTTTCAATTTTGTAACTGTCTTTTTCAAGCATGTACAGATGAAGACTTTTCGTAACAACCTTTCCAGTCTTACATGGGAATTCTGTTTTCAAAATATTTAGATTACATTTAAACAGTTGTTTAGACATTTTAAATAGTTTATTTCATATTTTATAGCATAAGAAGATGTCTAAATTTTATACTAACATTTTAATATATTAAATTTAAAATAGATCATAAAATGTGGCAATATCTATATACAAACATAACTTATCACATAATTATTTTTAGGAATCCAGAATGTCAGCTATGCTAAATGTAAGTTTTGAAAAATTTATAATACTGCTAATTTTTAATTTAAAACAGGTTTATAAAAAAGCAGGATTTTTTCACTTATTTAAATTTCTTACAAAATAAATTAAAAATAATATTTTTTTCAGAAAACCGAAGATAATAAAACAGTATGTATACCTACTATAATTTAGATCCGTACTCTTATTTCATAACAACTAGAATAAGTATAAAAGTAGTCTATAATAGATATAAATCAATATTTACGAATAAAATGAATTATTTAATCTACATTTTATAAGGTTTTCGAAAGATAGATGTAAGTAGTTGGACATGAGTTTGTAAGTAAACTTATTTGCATCTTCTTGCAGAATAGAAACACGTAACAATGCGCGCTGCGCCCCCGCATGCTTTAACACCACGGGACCGAAAGGTCAGCACCACTTTGTTGATGCAATGTCAGGATTCTGACACCACTGTGCATTAAGGACAGAGACAAAAACATTTCTGCGCGAGCGGTCGTGTCTGTAGGTGCTTGGACTCGAGATAAAGACGAATAGAGAGTAAGAAGTACACATTAGAGCTCGATTACGAAAAGTAATCCTTGTTTCTTTATTATATACTAATTTACAAAGTTATACATAGGATAACATGTAGCATTATATAATGGATAAGGCTTATACAGCGTAACATAATTGATTAAGCTTTATACTATTAGGTACTATTTTAGCGGGTCGCTAGCCTTGAGAGAAAGCTTACATTTTGCGATGCTAAATATCTTAATCTGTCAAACTCTTGATTGATGTCAGAAAGTTGTAGATCGTCTGGACAAATGGGTCAGGAGATTTCCACTGGGCCGAGTAAGGTAAGGCTCCTAAACGATACACTTCGAATATCCAATATAAGCAGTTACTGTTTCGGAATGGCGGCTGTTGAAATACACTTTCACACAGAAGGATCAGCAAACTATCATCCATGCAGACAAACTCTCTGTGTCGTCATCAGATATTTCTTTTTATTCAGGGCCTCCCTTTTATATATATATAAGAAAAAAATATATACATATATATTTTTTTTTTCGATGAAGTAAATCTCCACATCCAATACCAGTTTTTGTTGTTAAGTTCCCGATAAACATTCAATGTATAATGTTGGAAAGGAAGTGACTCTACGGAGGGATAAATCATATTTTTCACAATTTTAACAATCGTGACAAAAATTATAGCAAGTTTTAATTTCAACAATTAAATTTTCACCTGCAAATTTTTTTCTTAAAGTTTGGGCTTTCACAGCATTAGATTCTGAATAAATGAAGACTATTATAAAAGTGTAAAAGCTTAACAACGCTTTCTCAAATCAAAAGTTAGCCCATCTCTGATTTCTGGATCACAGGAACCTTTTGATATGACTTACGCGTAAGTCTTTTTCAGCAAGTTCTCCCTTATGCCATCTCGTTAGGGGGAACTTGTTAGCAAGGTTTGGATTAAAGAGTTTTGAGACAAATAACCCCGAAATAGTATTCACTTGACAGGGTAATCAATTAACAATTAAACAACATATATTTATTTAACTAAATTTAATCTTAAATACATATAAAACAAGTGAAGTAGGTCTAAAGCGTCAAGCCTTCAAAGAATGCATTTGTAATTCAGCGTGTGACGATAAATATCCAGCTCACTTCAATACATGGCGATGTTGGGCTGGACCTAGTTCTTAGGTGGAACAGTTCGATAGGTTTGGAGCATATATGGGATGTATCCATTCATGCGTTTCTATTTTTAATAGTCGAACATAAATTAAATCTTAACTTCGATAGCTTCTAGTTTTTTGTGTTGTGGTTCATATGGAGCTTTTAGCTATTCGCTTTTACTCTGAAAGACTGCTGATTGATCGATAGGCGACAGAAGAATACGTTCGAATTTCAGCAAAAACGCATCAAAAATAGTATAGTGGAAGCCGTGTTGTTAATCGTAGTTCTTAACTCTCTCCCTCTCTTCCACGAAAATGAATTTCCAAAATTCTTCTTAGTGTTTCTTTTCACGTTGTACTATATTGTACTATATTGTATATATCACGTTGTACGTATGTACTATATTTCAGTTCTCAAGTTCCAACTGTTTTGACTCTGTGCTTTTATTATTATTATTAACAATCTATCTCGAATAAATTGCTAAATTAATTAATGTAGCATAACATTGTCTCTATAATAAACGATACTATATGTTACTGCTAACGATAATATTACAAAACAACAAATGATTTCTTTTTTACCTGTTTATGCACATTTTCATACTAGTTCTGACCTTCGAAGCAGTAGCGAAACATTTTCGATTGATGACTCACTCTGTCAATCCAACCCGAAAATTTGTCATTACATTACACCTAACAATATGCATTTAGTTTGGTACGCTAAAATATTGCCATACTTCCGATTGCATCAACAGGGTTTTGATATTGTGTATAACATTGAGTGTAACAGAAAATATTGCATAAGCATTAAAATGATTTATGTTCATGTTGTGCATAAACACTTAGTGTTTATAATTATTTTATAACAGCTTATATTAAATAATTCGTTACACGAAAAATATAACTATTCTTCACGTATTCTTAGAAAAATCTTAAAAATCTCAAAACAAAATTTCAAAAATTCACGAAATTTCAGTACTTAAAATCAACTTATCAAATAGAATTTCAGTAACATAATGCGTGTTTTTTGGTACAGAAATTGCTTAAATTATTAAATTAAATAAATCTTCATTCATAACAATTAAACACAGCAACCGTGAAAGTTATACTAACGAATCAATTATTAAATTACAGTAATAAGACTGTAGTTTTATAGCAGGGAATTACGTCTTCCTTCTGTACATTTTGTTATATAATAATAACTTAATACATTATTTGTATATTTATAGGAAACTGAAGCAACTTTATCTGTGAGTACTGCTAAAATAGTTTTCGTATGTTTAAAAATATTATTCATTTATATTAATATTCTGGGATTCAAATATTTCATCAAGCACAATACTTAAAAAAAAACTTGATGTTTCTATTTCAAAAGTTGGAATTTGCAGTTTCATAATTCACTTTGATTATTGAATAATATATGCTCTTAGAAAACACTAAATTCGAATCTAATATAAATGAGTACAGATCATCAACAATCAACGATACTGTTCACATTTTTTATTTTCGGCTGTAATTGTTTTCATTTTTGAAACACCTTAAATTAAGTTTATGTTATATACAAAAGTAGTAAAAATCTATGTAAATTTGCTTATTAAAAATTCTTATGCAATAAAGTATCTCATACTGTACAATTTAGCTTTATCAAAAAAAAAATTGTTCAATATCCAATTTTTTAAAAACAATGGTTTTTGATAATAAACAATTTATTACTTTCATTATAGTATCATTTTATTCAATTTTAAGCAACAAAGTTTAAATGCAATTTAAAATATTATAATTTTTTAAAATATTTTTACCAAAAATTTGAAAATATTTCAATTTTGAATTTATACTGAAAGTTCTGAAATATAAGAATATCGATGAATGAACTTTATTCTGAATATAATGTTTCTATTAATTCCTTTTTTTTATAAAACGGATTCACTCAAAAAGCATAAATTTTACTCGGGAATAATTCTATCAGCAATTAATTACAGGGTAATATTTACGTTTATATCTTTTATAAAACTTTTTTAAATATAATTTTCTTCTCATTAAATGAGAATCTGATACTTTTTTATTGTGAGTTATCATTGTTAATAGCGAGGTTGTGGCCGGAGTTTTCATGTCTAATGCGTTCGTGTCAAACGTCAAACGGTGTGTGCTCGAAGTTTGACGTGAACGCATTAAACATGAAAACTTCGACCGCAACCCTTCTAATAACTCGCAATTCGGAACTTCTGTACTAAAGCATTTGTTAATTTTCATTTTTTTAAACAAAAATTTATTGAAGAATTCGAAAATGACAGTTTTAAATTTTTGTTTGTCTGTAACTTTATAAAATACATTAATTTTGTTCTGGCTTTTTCATTGAGCATATCAACAGCACAAGAATAAATTTCCTTGAAAAAAATTAATACTAATTTCCAAATTTCATTTGTAGTTAGTTTCATAAACAATTAAGTTCAATACAAGAAACAGAAAGTGGAGGTAAACTCTATATAAACACGTTTTGTCGAATGAATGTACAGTACAGTAGACTCCCCTATAACACGATAGATACGTTCCATGTTTTATGAATTCCATGTTGTACGTGTCACTTAAATACATAAGCCAATCACAGCCCGCCACGTAGGCCTATGCAGTTTACAGACTACAGCTTTGTGAAAGGTTTTTTTCCATAAAATTACAGTGGTGCCTCGTACAACGTACTTAATCCGTTCCAGGTGCACGTCCGTTAAGTGAAACGTCCGTTATACGAAACGCATTTTCCCATAGAAATACATGCTAAAACATAATTCGTTCCGCAGCATAAAATAACCGTACTGTACCATAAAAAAAATTAAAATGGAGCAGTCACTAATTATGCCGGGTAGTCAGATGTTGTGAGGAGGTGGAGGAACACTTTCTTCACATATTCATACCGATACAGACTTTTTACACATTGTAGCGGGTCTCTTTTTATTGTTTTTTAATCGGAGTCAGATTCAGGAGAGGCTACTGGAGCTTGCAGGGTCAACTCCTCTTGTTCCAGCCTTTGTTTTTTGGCAGCTTGCTTTTTGAAAAACATGTTCAAGGTGGTCTGTTTCTCTCTCTTCTTCAACACCTATCGGAAATGACGGGCAAGGGTGTTATTGTAAAGATCATTGATCCTGTTGGCATCAGCTCTGTTCGGATAATGAGTGTTGGTAAACTCCTGAACCTCTCCTCCTTTGACAAGGAAGTTTTTGTCAACTTTCACTCCTGATGATTTCTTGCTTTGTTTCAATTGAAATCACCTNAATACTAATTTTCAAATTTTATTTGTAGTTAGTTTCATAAACAATTAAGTTCAATACAAGAATCAGAAAGTGGAGGTAAACTCTATATAAACACGTTTTGTTGATTGAATGTACAGTAGACTCCCCTATAACACGGTAGATACGTTCCGTGTTTTATGAATTCCACGTTGTACGAATCACTTAAATACATAAGCCAATCACAGCCCGGCATATATGCAGTTTACGGACTACAGCTATGTGAAAGGTTTTCTTCCATAAAATTAATTGATTTTAAACTAATTTGACTCAACATTTTCAAAACACGTATAATTTTTTGGGAATAATCCGTATAAACTCTGCTATAAACAAAAAATTGTTGGATTATTTACCGAATGTGCACCGTTTGAGAACGCCATTGCTTAAGCTAGTTTTTGCAGCGGAACAGTGCATCAAACGGCAGGCGCGTGTTTTCTAATAAGATTTTTTNCTAATTTGACTCAACATTTCCAAAACACGTATAATTTTTTTGGGAATAATCCGAATAAACTATGCTATGAACAAAGAAGTGTTAAATTACTTAACGAATGTGCACCGTTTGAGGACGCAATTGCTTAAGCTAGTTTTTGCAGAAGAGCAGTGCATCAAACGGCAAGCGCGTTTTTTTCTGATAAGTTATTTTTTTGCGAAAAATTCGCTAAACTTTGGAGACATCATTAATATATATATAATTTTTATGGCCGTTAAAAAATAAATGGTTTTCAGTAGATCCGCTGCTCGTTTAATATCTGCTATATCTGCTATAGGTCTAAATTCGACCAATCCTGTCGAGACACGAGTCGGGATGACGTTTTACCGATTTATTCGAGTCTCTTTTAGCATATTTATACGAATACGATAGGAATTTTTTCGCCGCGTTGTTATCAGTGTATCAATTTTTATACGAGTTTATATTATTTAAACCAGTGTTATAGGGGTCTACTGTAATTCTAAAAACATCGATACACTGATTTTATTGTTTGTGACAGAAATGTGAGTTACCCGTTTTGGATNTTCGCAGAAAGACCGTTGTTCGCCTCACGTGACTGCTGAACGGAAAGTTCGTTGTTCGAAGCCAGTCCGTTGTTCGAGTCACGTAACGGTCAAACAGAAAGTCCGTTATTCGCAGCGTCCGTTATTCGAGGCGTACGTTATACGAGGCACCACTGTAATTGATTCTAAACTAATTTGACTCAACATTTCCAAAACACGTATAATTTTTTTGGGAATAATCCGAATAAACTATGCTATGAACAAAGAAGTGTTAAATTACTTAACGAATGTGCACCGTTTGAGGACGCAATTGCTTAAGCTAGTTTTTGCAGAAGAGCAGTGCATCAAACGGCAAGCGCGTTTTTTTCTGATAAGTTATTTTTTTGCGAAAAATTCGCTAAACTTTGGAGACATCATTAATATAAATATAATTTTTATGGCCGTTAAAAAATAAATGGTTTTCAGTAGATCCGCTGCTCGTTTAAACTCAACAGTTTGTGCAATATCTGCTATAGGTCTAAATTCGACCAATCCTGTCGCGATACAAGCCGGGATGACGTTTTACCGATTTATTCGAGTCTCTTTTAGCATATTTATACTAATACGATCGCAATTTTTTCGCCGCGTTATACGAGTTTGTATTATATAAACCCGTGTTATAGAGGTCTACTGTAATTCTAAAAACATTGATACACTGATTTTATTGTTTGTGACAGAAATGTCAGTTACTCGTTTTGGATACAATTTTTATTTCATATTTTAAAATGGTTTAATTAATCATTATAAACATTTATTTTTAAATTACTTTTTTCTGAATTTTCGAAGTGAACATTTCTTCTTTCGAGCTAAATTTCTTTGTTTATGTTTGTAAACGTGGCTGAAAACACGAAACAAAAACACGGTAAAATTATGAGCTATATCACATAAAACTAGCATTAAAATATTAACTATTTTCAGAGCAAGCCAATTTTTTAATTGTAATGTCATTTGTGTTTTCCAGCCGATGGAAAAAGTAAGTATAGTTACTATTTTTACTTTGCGTTTTTACTTAACGTTTAAAAGTTTTGTATTTATAAAATATGAATATTAATAAATAAAGTTGATTTCCAAATCAAATCGATTTTATAGTAACTTAAAATGTAACACATTTTGGAAATTTATTGAAAAAACCATTTATTCATAGCCCATAAGAAAACGAAAATGCACATAGAATTTTTCACATACTCTAACCAGTGTTGCCATAATGAAATTTCAAAACGTACTGAAGCGCCTTCAAAAAATGTACTATTTTCCTTCAAAATGTACTAGTTCTATAAATACTTTGTTTACGTGCCTATATATATAAGCATGTAATTTATATATATGTATATATATATATATATATATAGTTTATTGTCAAATAATTTAATTTTAAATTTTATTTTTGGAATCTTTTGAAAGCCATTTAAAATTAAAAATATATCTACACATCTATTACTTATTATAAAATGAGCATTACATTGACAACATTTATTAATAATACCATTGAATTTCATCTTAATTTTATAACCAATCGTGCTTTAAAAAA
>NW_019386973.1:98822-110486 GCF_000671375.1 Centruroides sculpturatus | reverse complement strand
ATGTATGAATTTCATGTATACAAATTTATTAAATCAAATTTTTACTCGTTAAATGAGAATCTGATGGTTTCTTATCGTCAGTTATCATTGTTAATGTTTCTCAATTAGAAAATTCTGCAATATATCGTTTGTTACATTTTCATTGTTTCGGCAAAAACTTAGTGAAGAACTAGAAAATGACAGTTTCTTTACATTTTGCATGTCTGTAACCTTATAAAATGCAGTATTTCTGATCTGTCTTGTTATCGAACATCTTAACAGTATGAGAAACATTTTTTTTTTCAAAAACAAGTACAGATTTCCAAATTTTAGTTCAATAAATCATTAATTTCTACAAGTAAATCAGAAACTAACATTGAAGTTTATATAAACAATTTTTTCGATAGAAAGTAATTTTGAAAACACTGATAGAATGATTTTATTGTGTGTGACGGTAATGTCAGTTAACCATTCTGGATACAATTTTTTTTCTTTGTTTTTAAATGAATAAATTAATCATTTTAAAACATTTATTTTTAAATTACTTCTTTCCGAATTTTTGAAAGGAGCATTTCTTGTTTTATGTTGAGTTTCTTAGTTTATTTTTTAAAAACTTAGGTGAATACGAAACAAAAATACGGTGAAATTATGGGTTATTTTAGATAAAACTAGCGTTTAAAACTTAACTATTTTTCATTGCAAGCAATTATGTAATTGTAATGTCATTTGTGTCTTTCAGTTGCGGCAAAAAGTAAGTATAGTTACTATTTTTACTTTGCGATTTTACTTGACGTTTAAAAGTTTTGTATTTATAAAATATGAATATTTATCAATAAAGTTGATTCAATTCAATTTTATAGTAAAATGAATCATTCGTCCATTTCTGTAGTAAGCATGTAGGCCTGGGAGATCGAGCAATAACAATATGAAAGTGTTTTTCCATTGTTTATAACGTGTCTTTTGACAGAGAATACATTAATTAAATAGTTCTGTTATCTGAAACTGAAAATTCTCATAAAATCATCATTATCAATTTCACCTGGACAATGTAAGGAAAAATACGCAATATATATCATCTATACTTTAAGTGTTATTAATAAAAACTAGTGGAAAGACCACGAGATAGTAACTTTACATCTTATATACATCAACGACAATATAGAGAAGTAGTGGTTGAACAACATGTTAATTNATGTTGTGATTGGATAATTTAAATTAGCAAGCAGTGACACTAGTGAGACTTTATTAAACTAATTTTTCTCATTTTTTCGTTAAGGCGTGAAATATTATTTTGTACCATAAATGGTACTTGAAATATTATAATGTACTGACAATGTACTAAAAATCTAAATGTACTTTCAATTTACTGGAAAGGGCAAAATGTACCAGAAAAGTACAAATGTACTAGAAACGGCAACACTGACTCTAACAGTAATAATTCCTTTTCGTAATTACTTACTCAACATTGATAAAAGATTACATTCTAACTTATTTATCTTTTGTCTGTGTGAGCATGTAGTTCTTTCTACCAGATTGACAAATAACACTATAGCATTTCTTACCTGTTGTTTATAATTTTCTTCTGACACAGAAGATAATAAATAGTTCTCTTATCTGTTACTGAAAATTACTATAGGAATGGTTTTGACTCTTTATATGTGTATCAAGGCATAAATTTTCAACTAAGAAAACCCGTTTTTTGTGAATAGAGCTGATCTATTTTTAATGTGTTAAGTTAAATATTATCGTTGTTTTTCACGTAATTTTACAACATAATAGAATTTATCTCAGATTATTTTGATAGAAGAGATTTAAAAAAGAAACTGTTAGAACATAATCGGAATGTAATGGAAAAATTATATCTTAAGAATGAAAACCACATTGCAGTTACAGACTTTGAAAAATTAATACATAAATTTATCGATTTCACTAATTTAAAAATATGTGTACTTTTCCTTTCTAGAGTAACAAGGTGCCTATTAATTCTACATAAACAATATAAAAAAATATGCTATGTATATTTTTTATACTTTAAATGTTACGAATAAAAACAAATGGTAACACATTTTAATAGTAATGCTATGTGTCTCATATATATCAATAATAATTAAACGCTTGTTTTACATTTAAATGCACAGACCCAGAAAGCTCACCAGTGGCCAAGTGGTTCTGTTTCATGAACACTGAAAAATCAGTTATGGGTTCGCGCCGCACACAAACGGTCTGGTCATGTGGAAATAATTAATGTAGGTCTATTAATTAGTGGAAAAATAAAAAATCTTGTGTAAATTATGGAAATAGATTAAAAAATGTTGTTTTCTTCACTGTAAGCAGGCTTGTCTTGATTACAATAAAGTTATCTTTTTACAGACCTGTTTTACTTCGACAATAAAATTTTTGTCATAAATAATTCTTATCAAAAATTAATTACGTTATAATTTCAACGTATAAAATATACAATATTTATACAAATTTATTAAATAAAATTTTTACTCGTTAAATGAGAATCTAATAGTTTCTTATCATCAGTTATCACTGTTAATGTTTCTCAATTAGGAAATTTGTAATATATCATCTGTTATATTTTCATTGTTTCGGCAAAAACTTATTGAAGAACTAGAAAATGAGAGTTTCTTTACATTTTGTATGTCCGTAACCTTATAAAATGCATAATCTTCGTTCTGTCTTGTTATCGAATATCTAAACAGTATAAAAAACAATTTTCTTCAAAAATAAATACAAATTTCCAAATTTTAATTTTAGTTAGTCCAATAAAAAATTAATTTTAACAAGTAAATCAGAAACTAACATTGAACTTTATATATACACTTTTTATCGATAGAAAGTAATTCTGAAAACACTGACACAATGATTTTATTGTGTGTGGCGGTAATGTCAGTTAACTATTCTGAATACAATTTTTTTTCCTCTGTTTTTAAATGAATCATTTTAAAACAATTATTTTTAAATTACTTTTTTCAGAATTTTCGAAGGGAGCATTTCTTGTTCTTTGCTGAGTTTCTTAGTTTATTTTTTAAAAACTTAACTGAAAAAACGAAACAAAAATACGATGAAATTATCGGTCACTTTAGATGAAATAAGCATTAAAATCTTAACTATTGTTCATTGCGAGCAGTTATTTAATTGTAAAGTCATTTGTCTCTTTCAGTTGCGGCAAAAAGTAAGTACAGTTACTATTTTTACTTCGCAATTTTATTTGACGATAAAAAGTTTTGTATTTATAAGATATGAATATATGTCAATAAAGCTGATTCAATTTAGTTTTATAGTAAAATAAATCATTTGTCGAGTTATGTAGTAAGCATGTAGCCTGGCAGATTGAGCAATAACAATATGGGAGTGTTGTTTTTATTGTTCATAATTTATCTTTTGACAAAGAATACATTAATTAAATAGTTCTGTTATCTGTAACTGAAAATTCCCATAAAATCATCATTATCAATTTTAACTGGACAATGTAAGGACAAATATGCAATATATATCATCTATACTTTAAGTGTTATTAATAAAACCTAGTGGAAAGACCACGAGATAGTAACTGTTTATATCTTATATACATCAATGAGAATATAAAGAAGTAGCGATTGAAAAACATGTTAATTAAATGACCATGTTACATTTAAATATGCACTTCACTTTTATATGAAATTTGAAATATTTTTTATGAACTATTAATGAAACTTTATACAACTAATATAAAATAAAGTATATTTAATATAACTTTTTATATGATAACATACACACGATAATCATTTTTCATGTTTACTTTACTTGTAAATTTGTAAGTTGGTGTCAAATTTAAAATATTATTTAGTACTAAGATTGCATTGTATGTAGTATTTGTTATAATCATAACATGGAATTTAAATATGAAGTAAATTATACAACAGTTGATGTTCCCAGGAAAACATATTAAAAAATTAATCTAGTAATAAAATTAAAAAAGAACTTCATTTCAGATTTTAATTTTTCGGGAGGTAAGTATGTTTCATCATTTCTTATATACTATACTTGTATACAACATTTAAAAACAAGTGTTTTAATACAGTATTTGTGAATGTATTTCAAGTGTACAATAAACACACTGTTGGGAATCTGCCTTTTAAAATAGAAGTGATAAAAAAATGTAACAAACGTCTCTATAGATGATAAGGAAAAAGTGGTGAATATAACGTACTTATATAAAACGTACTGCTTAGTTCGATGAAACTAACACATATTTCTCTTGGATTCGTAGAAATTTTTTTTTTGTGATATTCCAATACCACTTCTTTCGTTTTATGATTCACTAATATAACAATTTTTTGAGGGGTACTTAGTAAAATATATTAAACAATAGAATCTTTTTTATTGAACATGATCATNAAAATAAAACTTTATTACAGATTTTAATTTTTCGGGAGGTAAGTATGTTTCATTATTTCTTATATCTTATTCCTATATACAACATTTAAAAACAAATATTTCAATACAGTATTTGTGGATGTATCTCACGTGTACAATAAACACACTGTTGTAAATCTGTTTTTTAAAATAGAAGTAATTTTAAAAAATGTGAGAAACGTCTTTATAGGTGATAAGAAAAAGTGGTGAATATAATGTACTTATATAAAACGTACTGCTTAGTTTGATGAAACTGACTAACACATATTTCTGTTGGATTCGTAGAAATTTTTTGTTTACGATATTCCAATACCACTTCTGTCGTTTTGTGATTAACTAATATAACAATGTTTATGCAGGGGTAATTAGTAAAATATATCAAACAATAGAATCTTTCTTATTGAACATGTCAAAACAGTTTCCATCAAGAGATAGACTTTTCTGACGTTACTCGCTAACCGTAATAAATAAAAGTGTCTAAATTGTTTAAAAACATATTTATTGTTATCTGTAATTGCAAATATGATTATTTCTTATTATTGTTCTGACAATTATTTTTGTGAAATTTGTATGTCAATTTCTTTTTATTGATTTTAATGATGCCAGAAAGTTTTGCTGAAAGTACATTACATTTTTCATCTTCATTGACACATCTATTATCATTTGTAATGGCTTTAACAGAAATACTTATGGAAATACACGTTAATTTGTATTTTATTTTTATTTCAGATTAATTTTTTTTATTTCAGTATATTAATTAGACAAACAATCTTTACTTTTGTCTTTATCAGGAAGTACAAGCAGTAAGTAAAAGTAATTTTTTTTTAAATTTTGGAAATGTTATAAAACTTCAAAAGCAACGTTTTGAAATATCTGTATTTAATCTTAAGATGTATGAGTTTATACCTCACTATGAATGAATTTTAGTTCAATTTGAGTTTAAAAAATTCATTTTCTTTTATAATATTCAGAGTATAGCAATTTTTCTATTTATCAGAACTTGAAAACGAAACAGACTCTGTTGTTATTAACTTTCGTTTGTAAGAATACAATTGATAACAACTAAGGTCTTACTTTGTAAGTTATTTAATAGTCAGTTAAATTTATACCTCGCTTAAAATCATGAGAAAAATCCCATTAAAATATTATATGTGTGTAAAAAAAATTTCAGAATACAGTATCATAATTATTATATTTATAGGAACCAAGATAATCGTGCTAGAAGCTGAAATAATTTCTCAGTTACAGAATAGAATATGTTTTGCACTTTTACAAGAAAATAATGACTTTTTTATCATTATTTATAAACTTCGTCAGATTTATTAATTAAATAAATTTATATTTTATATTTACCAACTTTTGTTAAAAATATATATATAAATTAAAAAAATTTACAGGTAGGTAAACAAATAAGTAAGAAATTAATTTTTATGTTTTCTTTTTTTTATATATTTCTTTATTACATCACTTTTTTCTTTCACATTTCTTTTATAATTGAAGATAAATTAAAAAAATTAAGTTTACATTTATAATCGATATAAACGAACTCATAAATTATATAACAGTACAGGGTTTTTCTTCATACTTGTTTCCACATTTATCAACTTATTCAAAGGTTTCGTGAAAGTTTATTTATTTTCAAAGAATTTGATTGTATTATTTCTTATCAACACTCATTCCCAATTTAAATGAAATTAAATTTATAATTGGACGAACATATACATATAATATATATATATATACGAGTAATAAATGTTTTAAAACGAATACATCATAAAAGGTTTATGAAATTTATTTATAGATGGAGGCTAAAAATGTTACAAAATAAAACTGAAACAAATAAAACAAATGCTAAAACAAGTATCAGAAAAGCCTAAAAAATATTATAATATATTTTCAACATTTTTATTGTTTGCATATCTATGTAACCACTAATTCACTACTTTTTCATTTTTAGATTGTGAAAAAATTGCACATTTGCACAGTTCATTATGTTGATTTTTCAATAAATATGAGCACAAAGATTAATTTGTTGTATTGATTTTTCTAGAATAAATCAGCTGTAATTACTTTTTATACCAGATTTTTATTTTAAAAACTTATCAACGAGACTGTGGTTTACAATGTAAAAAAAAAACATCGTTTTTAGTGTCATTTCTTTATTTCAACCATGTACATAAAAAAATACGTTTTCTTGTTAATGTGTTTTCAACATTCTATTCAAAATAACTATGCAATTTTTTAAAGACAATTCTGAAAGTAGATTTGAAAAATATACTTAAAAAGTTAAGATTATGTAAATATGAATAAAAAACCAATATAATATTTGCAACTACTCTTATGAAAGAATAAGAATAAAATCAGATATAAATTATGTAATATATCACGTTAATTAACCCTTTATCGTTTCTCTGACATATGTGAAAGTCAGTGATACTTTTTTTAAATGTCAAGTTTTTGTGTATTTTTTAAAAAATGTAAAAATTCGATACGTTTCTAACTTGTCGATATACAGAAAATGCGATACACTTTCTATTGCATAAGATATTTTGTGAAAAAATTGCTTGCATATCAAAGACAGCAAGACAGCAACTGCATTGTGTAAAATTTGTATGAATTTTTAAGAATCGCAAGTAATTAGCGCAATTCATCAAAACACTAAAGCAGACTGGATATGCCTTAACAATTTTACTATGAATCATACGGGTCTCCCTTCCTAAATATCGTAATTAATTTCATTTTTGTGTCAATGAGTTAATACAATTATTTCTGACGTGTATCGATTTTGGCTCGTTTTCGTTTGNAATTTTCTTCTGGAGAAATGATTCTTGATACAATTAATTATCTATATGAATAAAACTTTCAATAATACATTAGTTACAATGACTGATGTTCCTTTGTTACACTTTGTATATAATGTATTATGTATTACACATAGTTTCCAAGATTATAGCATAATAATGTGTATATAAACTAAAAATTCTGTTAATTTGTAAGAACAGATACTCTCACATAAAAAGCATATTGTACCCTTTGTATATTAATATCAGTTATTCGCGATTGAATTTTTCTAAATAAACCTGTCGAATCCATAATTTATTTGACAGAAAGAATTTGTTTATGGCCCATGTTTCATATATCTAATGTTTTTGTCACGATATTATTTCAAATATCTAAAAAATANCTGTCCAATCCATAATTTATTTGACAGAAAGAATTTGTTTATGGCCCATGTTTCATATATCTAATGTTTTTGTCACGATATTATTTCAAATATCTAAAAAAATATACATTTCTAATATCGACATATATGAATATTTTTACATTTGAATATTATATTTCGATATTTTTATCTTGTTTCACTAAAAATACGTACTTTTATCCTAAAACATTAACTTTTTACCAACAAAAAACATTCGAAAAATCGCAACCAAGAAAAAATGACTATGAATTCTAATCTCTGTTGGAGGGATGTTAGCTTATTCGTCCAATCTTTGAAATAGAGTAGAGCGTCGATTTTCCGAAATTCCGAAAGAAAGTCCGAAAAAAAGTTAAATTTGCTGACTGGAATGCGAAAGAATTCGTCAGCACATTTAAATTTTTCGCCAGTGCTGTGGCGCTTCAATCTTTGGCTATGTATTGGGCTACTCAAATATTTTACGTTTTTGATACTGAATTAACATCTGAAGTATAATTTTTTTATTATTTTTATATTTTTCAATATATTTGCAATATGAACACCAGTGCCATGTTGTGTATTATAGTGAAAAAATGGGATCAACACTCGACTAATAAAACTGTCATATGCTGTCATATGCTGCTGAGAGAGTAAATAATTTTGCAAGTACTTGGGAAAGGCAGAACTCGTGACATTTTAGACAGAATCAAAGCAATTATTGCTAGCAGTGTAAACCCAAATGGAAATCACTTGTGTGAGATTTGTCATATGTACCTTGACAGTCTAGCTGTATCCTAACAGAGATTTAAGCAAAATAATAAATTATTATATTTTGTAGAATTATAACATTCAATTTAAAACTGAATTATTAAAAAATCAGAACTGTTAATATAAAATAATTAGTGCATATTGAACTTAATATTTGACAATGCTTTTCAATGAGAGGCTTCTTTGAGTTCCTTAGGACTCGAAAAAGGCCATAAGTAGTTAAATTAAATGGAAATTAATGTATTCTATTAAAATTGTTTTTATTTTTAAGATGTGGCCACACAATTTTATTTTTTTACCAAATTTCAAGACACTGTGTGTAAAATTAAATTATATAATTTAAATTTACATTTTGAAATGGTATCTATATATAAATAACAACATTCAAAGCCCAAATAGTATATATACTAAATTGCCAAACGATCGCCTAAATATCGGGCTATTATATGGCTAATTAAATGATTAGAATAAAATAATTTGTCATTAGAGGTAGGCGTTAGATGCCATCTCTTAAGTAAATTAATAATTAAACTTAAATAAATAAATTATTAAATTAATTTTAGAACCTTCTGGAATAAAAGAACTGGCCTGGGACGGGGCTTGAACCTGCAACCTCCGTTTGCCGTGTGGTGCGCTTGCCAGCGAAGACTCGCTCGGGGGTCCGGGTGGCGTAACTGGCAAGCGCACTGCACGGCAATACCTCTAATGACAAATTACTTTATTCTAATCATTTAATTAGCCATATAATAGCCCGATATTTAGGCGATCATTTGGCAATTTAGTATGAAATGGTATCTTTTAAAATGTACACTGCTGTACAATTATTTTAAAATTAATTTAATATTTTGATTATTTCTAGATAATGAAAATCTTTAAAAAAAAAAATCTATATTCATATTTAGAATATAATTAAATATTATTATTTAAATTATAGATCCATTGTTAGTGATTCTAAATAAGAAATGTAGTACAGAATCAGGACTTCAAATTGGTGAAAAGAAACCAAGACGATACGATAAAATTGTAGGTAAAAGATGTGAAATTAAAGTTCAACCTGGAGAAACTGTCAGAAAAGGAATGATTTTAGTTAGACAATTATCACTTTCATTTCATCCTGGACTTAATGTAAGTATTTATTTTTCTTTTGTTAAAATGATATCATGAAATCTTAACATTATAACAACATTTTTATGATAATATTAATAAATCTTGTAGGCCAGTAGTAATCATGAACCACTGGCATCATAAGCATTCATCAGGTGCCACAAGATCCATGTGACCTCAGACTGATCTACTCAATTTTTGAAAATGTAATTCTATGCTTTTTAGCCAGAGAAAAGAACATTTTCTTGCATCATATATCTCTTATGTTAAGTTACTGGATAGACAAAATATTTTGGTATATAATCTATCATATGTAAGATAATATTTGCAGGGTAAAAAAGTGGTAGTCTGCAGTTCATCTGTGATTCAGTTTAATGGTCTGTGGATTGATAACTTTGAGAACTGCTGTAGGCTGTGTGCATGTCATAGGAATGTTTCATTGTATTACATATACATCACATGTACAGTACATGTGTACTATATTAAATATATATAATATTATAGTTTTTATTAATACAATAGAATCTGCTTATTTTTCAATGATGGATATTGTTTAATGTCATCAAAATTAGCATGTCCCAAAAAATACAAGTTAAAATATACACTTTTAAAACTTCACTTAATCAAAGTTTCAATTAGTTATTACTATATTACTAAGGGCTGGATTTATGTGCATTTAAATTTGCAATATATATGTGCATACAAGAATGCCTTCTAACTTATATGCATGTTAAAAATGCCAATCAAACACACTAAAATTCATAACTTAAAATGCATATATACTTCTGTCTACTAGCAAATCTTATTAATGTCTGTTACATCACACTTTTTAGATAGGAGGGAATAAACATGTGACAATATACACAAGGGATTTGAAAATTATGAAATCACAAAACACATATTAGAATATGGTTGTTATTCTAGCATTTTGTTGGGCTGCAATTTGGAAAATTGTAGACCTATAAATTCCCACTGTCATCTGTCTGTCTTTCCTTAATCTCGAGGATGGAGTTAGATAGATGAAAGCCGAGAACAGATACAGAAAGATTAGGGGCAGGAGGCCGTGATCAAGTATATACAAACTTCTGGTGCAAACTGGAAATCATATTATTTCAATTCAAAAATTTTCCCTTGAAAGGAGATAGATAGATGAACCTGCGTGATGTATTGCTAATGGAAAAGTATGATGTACAGGGGCAAGAAAGTACTAATTTGAGGTGGAGAGCATATATTTTAAATTAAAAAATTGTTTATTCAATTTCTGTTTCAAATTCAAAGCTCAGAGTATCACTATTTACAGACTTATCATACAGGAAATGTTGGAGACAAGAATGAATTTAGACTTTATTGATATTAGTTACAAGAAAATACATTTTGGGTGTCATACCCTTCATCAATTCTTATCTGTGAAGGATATGCAGATACTAAAGAGAATCGATGTTAAGACAATTACAAATAAAATTACATTTTCAATAAAATTTCGTAACTTTCTATACTATTTAATCAGTTAACATTTCTACATATACAATTGTTTACAAGATGTTCGAGGATGGCTTGGTTAACCTAGTTTCTCTTGTCCTACAGTTACATCATTGGGCTAAGGTAGTCATATATTTTTATTTATAGCTTTTTACAAAATGAGCAAATGTTAATTATAAATTTAGTGTCAAAGTTGATAGTAATGTTTGTTCCCAATATGAATTGTACTAAAGTTAGTTTCAGTTTAACTAGAACTTACCTATGATCAGTTGTTGTTTTGGCTCATTTTGATGTTTTATGTTGCACATTTTTATGTTGCATTTTAAGACACTGAGACACTTGAAACTGGTTTTTTTTAGCAGGAAGCAGTTTGTGGCATATATTACAATAAAGAATTTTTTCCATTCTTTTTTTAAATGTCTAGGATATGAACTCCTGTACTTACTCTCTCCTATGCAATTTAGCATTAGTTTTTGTTGTTTTACCCATATTTTTGTTGAACTGAATACAATATTACAAGATCTTTTCTGCTATTTTTAATTAAAATACAGTAGAGTGTCGATTATCCGAAAGTCAATCATCTGAAACATCAATTATACAAAAGAATTCCAGTCAGCAAATTTAAATTTTTGCCAGTGCTGTGGTGCTGCAATCTTTGGCTATGTCTTGGGCTACTCAAATATTTTACGTTTTTGATACTAAATTAACTTCTGAAGTATAATTTTTTATTGTTTTTATATTTTTCAATATAT
>NW_019386973.1:93270-97701 GCF_000671375.1 Centruroides sculpturatus | reverse complement strand
ATAATTCTCAGAGGGAATAATATCACTAAAGCTATCTTCAGCCAGAGTAATGATTCTATTCATTTGATCAATGACAAATTGGGTATGTACAGAAGTGCAGAGCTTGCCATTTGGGTTGTTGAGCGCATAGGCTTTGAATTCCTCTAGGATGCCATTAGCACCCTTAAGAAATGACTCCATAGCCATCGAAGAAAGAGTTAACACTAGTAGACAGAGTTAAAATTATCCAAAAGTAAGTTTGATGACACACTAGTGTTAACACACTTGCTAGCTGACACAACCAACAGGTGCTATGGCACAGCTGGTCTAGCTGATCGGCTGAAGGCTGACAAGTGCCACAGAAAGAATTCCTACACGAACTTCTTTGTAGAAAGTACACAGAACAGTCCACCAGACCGTCAGACAAGACGGTGAGCCGAAAATCCGGGTAAACAAAGAACACGTAAATGCCGATCGGCGCCTGTTAAGCCGAACGGCGAAAACGGGCAGGATGCGAAATCCTTAAGAACAAACAAATCGCGGAAACCGCGTAACAGACAGGGCTTAGAAATACAGCAGAAACAGCCAAATCAGTACCCGATACAACAGAACCGAAACCCGCAACACGCGAAACGCCGAATCGGCTAAGCCACGCTGAGTGGCTGTCCAACCACGTGGCCATGAAGCATTCCTTTGTCTAACGGTAAAAATACAGTCGTGTATAACTCGGCGAATAATACCCGTACAAAAACAAAATATGGAAGACCGATAAACAGGCCGGCAGGATATCAAAAACCGTCGAGAAAACGAACCGATCGGTAACGGGTGGCCCGATGCGGGCCGACAAAAACCCAAAAAACCCGGACGGTGATAACTCGATAAAGAATTATCCGATTCGAACAAACATTGTACTTACGGTTAGTGGACAATAAGACGATTCCATTGATGTATAAAAATCTAAAGTGCGACGAAAAATCACGATCGAAAACGGAGCCGAACGACAAGGCAGCAAGTTTCGCCAGCCGGAACTGGCAACCTCCCAGAAAGGGAGACAGAAATGCCTTCCGGGAGGACTTGGGGGGAAAGCTGGCCCCTATTCAGGCGTCATTGGCAAGGAGGAAATCCCGGAAAAAACTCCCGCTGCCAGCTCGTCCGAGTGAGGCGCGAACCTCCGATCGAACTCCGGTGTTTAGGGTCTGGTCACCACTATCAAGAGGAGACGGAGTCCACTCGGCCACCGGTGGGCCTTTGGCTGGAGATTTTGCACGGTGATCTTTTTTATATGTAATTTGCATAATTATAATTGTAAATTATTAATCTTTATTAGACAGATTTAGTTATTGTGTATTAATTAAATTCATTGGGTTTCATGTAAGAATTTTTCAAAACTTTAAGCGTTTATTCACAAAAGTTTATCCTTTTGTTGAGTGAGGAGTACAGAATTTTCAGTCTATCCTATATGCATCAGTTCGCGCCAGATTTCGGTTTAGTGTTTCCTTTGTGTTTCTCGTTTTTTCGAAGTTTACTGCGATAAATTTTTTTTTCGTGCATGGATACATTTTGTGCTGTTTTTAATGGATATAAAGTGAAAATTTTACTGTGAATTTAGAACTTTTTTCAGAATATGCAACAGAAAAAAAAGTTAAAAATAATTTATTTTCGACAATTAGCAAAACTAATCTTTGGATATAATACTTGGATATAAGTGAGAGTATATATTATGGGCTTACTAGTTTATTTGTGCATATAATTATCTAGTCCTAATTTCGAAACATTTGTTTTTTAGTGTTTATAAGCCTGTAAGTTAGAAACTCTATTGATTTAATGCTATTACGTAAAACAACGTAAAAGAAGAATACAAATTTTAATTAGCAAGTAGTCTGTTTATTAAGTAATTAATTTGTTTGTAGGTTTTAAATAAAACTAAATGGATTTGGANCAGATTTCGGTCTAGTGTTTCCTTTGTGTTTCTCGTTTTTTCGAAGTTTACTGCGATAAATTTTTATTTCGTGCATGGATACATTTTGTGCTGTTTTTAATGGATATAAAGTGAAAATTTTACTGTGAATTTAGAACTTTTTTCAGAATATGCAAAAGAAAGAAAAGTTGAAAAATAATTTATTTTCGACAATTAGCTAAACTAATCTTTGGATATAATACTTGTATATATGTGAGAGTATATATTATAGGCTTACTAATTTATTTGTGCATATAATTATCTAGTCCTAATTTCGAAACACTTGTTTTTTAGTGTTTATAAGCCTGTAAGTTAGAAACTCTATTGATTTAATGCTATTACGTAAAAAAACGTAAAAGAAGAATACAAATTTTAATTAGCAAGTAGTCTGTTTATTAAGTAATTAATTTGTTTGTAGGTTTTAAATAAAACTAAATGGATTTGGAAGTATACGTAGAGTATGGCTAGATGTATGGCTAGGTATGGAACATGGCGGCGTTTCCGGTAAACTCGTATCCGCGTACCGAGTGACGCTTGCGGTAGAGGGCGCTGAATTCTAAAGCGGCGGTTTATGAAAATTAATTCTGCTAAACGGATGAGGGGCGTGCGAGCGTGCGAAAGTTTGATTTGCGTGACGACGACGACGAAAAAGAAGGTGGTCGGTTTGTTACGAAAATTTGTTATTTCGTTTAAATTGAAGGCGTTTTTTTTTTCGTTTTTCCTCTCGTTATTTTTCTTTCGAATGAATGATTTGGACGTTATTTCCGGAGAGTTTTGGCAGGGACGTACTACCTCCCGGGACTTTTTCTGTCTTCTCGAAAGTGACTATTCCAAATTGGGTCTGGATCCCGGAATCGACAAAGGGTTCGAAAATTTGCGGTGAAACTAGGATTACGGCGCGTTGCCAACAAGTGTACTCGAAATGTTCGAAATCTTGCACAAAATCGTTTATCGCGACGATAAAAAATCCTGTGCAACGAGATGTCAAAAATGCCTTTTTGACAGACAAATGAAAGGGATACAATCTGGAAAACATGGAAATCGCCTGCAAGACGGTTAACCAGTTGGTGACCGACGCCATGTTCGATACCTAGGGTAACATTAACCGTCTAGACTAATATAACAAAAAGTATCATGTATTATTTGATCNTTCGAAACACTTGTTTTTTAGTGTTTATAAGCCTGTAAGTTAGAAACTCTATTGATTTAATGCTATTACGTAAAAAAACGTAAAAGAAGAATACAAATTTTAATTAGCAAGTAGTCTGTTTATTAAGTAATTAATTTGTTTGTAGGTTCTAAATAAAACTAAATGGATGTGGAAGTATACGTAGAGTATGGCTAGATGTATGGCTAGGTATGGAACATGGCGGCGTTTCCGGTAATCTCGTATCGGGGTACCGAGTGACGCTTGCGGTGGAGGGCGCTGAATTCTAAAGCGGCAATTTATGAAAATTAATTCTGCTAAACGGATGAGGGTCGTGCGAGCGTGCGAAAGTTTGATTTGCGTGACGACGACGACGAAAAAGAAAGTGGTCGGTTTGTTACGAAAATTTGTTTTATTTCGTTTAAATTGAAGGCGTTTTTTTTTTCGTTTTTCCTCTCGTTATTTTTCTTTCGAATGAATGATTTGGACGTTATTTCCAGAGAGAGTTATGGCAGGGACGTACTACCTCCCGGGACTTTTTCTGTCTTCTCGAAAGTGACTATTCCAAATTGGGTCTGGATCCCGGAATCGACGAAGGGTTCGAAAATATGCGGTGAAACTAGGATTACGGCACGTTGCCAACAAGTGTACTCGAAATGTTCGAAATCTTGCACAAAATCGTTTATCGCGAAGATAAAAAATCCTGTGCAACGAGATGTCAAAAATGCCTTTTTGACAGACAAATGGAAGGGGTACAACCTGGAAAACATAGAAATCGCCTGCAAGACGGTTAATCTTTCGGAGAGTTTTGGGTATGATATATATATGTATAAAACTGTGTACACCCAAGGTGTGAACCCCCGAAAACGGGGGTTCACACCTAAAACATAGAGAGATTGCGGGGATGCTCGGAAAACGAAAAAAACCTACCGAAACATTACACGGAAGACCTATTGGATTCGTACACGTACAGTTTCGTGTATAAAAAATACCACAATCGGCCCTCAAAAAAAATCAGGCAAACGTTTCTACATTTTTGCGCAACATGTAAGTAACATATATCCCGGATCCATAAGATTACCTACCTTTATGGGAAGAGCTCGAGACCGTGCCAGCCGATCTCGTTAATAAAAGGAAGAAGGGAGAAAACGTGGCGGAACAAAAAACAGAAAAAAAGGAAAAACGAGACATCACACAAAAAGTAGCAAATAACACAGAGAAAGAGAGAGAGAGAAGCATGCAAACGTAAGTAAAAAATTAAAAATTTTTTATGCATTATTTTTACTTTATATATATATATATATGTATATGTATTTATGTTTTAGTAATAAGAAAGAATTACGAAATA
>NW_019386973.1:85428-86590 GCF_000671375.1 Centruroides sculpturatus | reverse complement strand
TTCTGAAAGCAATTGATGAGGTGAGTTAAAACTTAATCTACCGGTACACCATGTAATATTTTTATAATTTATCTTTATATATAATCGAGATAGGCTGATAATAATAATAATAATAATAAGCGCAGAGCCCAAAAGGTTAGGAGTTGAAGGTTGAAATTTGGTACACAGTTAGGGTGTGTCATGAGCACGTACACTAAGAAGAGTTTTTTCGAAATTTTTCCTGCGGGGGCAAGATGGTAGTGTTAAGAATAAAAGTGTTAATAATACAAATGTTAAGAAAAAGCGTTGTGCAAGATTTACAGGCGCAGATGCGGTCTTTTGCGTTTTTGCGGGAAATCGAACATATTTTTAGACCCATCTATAAATTCTCTAATTAGTCTGGAGACTGGGGGACCTAATTCTTGCATTCTGTGAAAAAGGGTAAGATTGGCTATAATGTAATAATCTTAATCTTTGCTATCGTTAATTTTTGCCCAAGCAACTTCTGGCTTATCTGCTAGTATATATGTTATCTAGATGGGTTGATAATAATATTTATTATTCCTTTGTAAAAAAGGGCTGGCAGAATTACAATTTAATAAAAAGTAAAATACATCTGGATACAAGTCCAATTTTCATTGCCATAGTTGTCCCTGGTGATTGGAGATGGCAAGCAAAATTGGACTTGTATCCAGATGTATTTTACTTTTTATTAAATAGTAATTATTATTATAATAAGCGCAGAGCGAAAACAGTTAGAAGTTGAAAGTTCAAATTTGTTACACAGTTAGGGTACGTCACAAGAACGCACACTAAGAAGTGATTTTTGGAAATTTTCCTTAATGAGAGAGACAGACAGGGCTAAGTCTTTAACAATGAAGTGTTAAGTAATAATGGAAGTGTCAATAATGAAAGTGTTAAGTAACAATGGAAGTATTAAGAGAAAGCAACGTGCAAGGTTTACAGGCGTAGAATCGGTTTTTTGCGTTTTTCGCGGAATATCGGACATATTTATAGGCCAATTTAAAAATTCCATAATTAGTCTAGAAACAGGTAAATGTAATCAAAATTATTCTTTTAATCACTATATCAGTGTATTTCTATTAATAGGACTTATCATACTGGTGTACGAGATTGCAGACTCACAGTTACACAGATTAAAATTGTTTTATTTTCAATTACC
>NW_019386973.1:77658-84031 GCF_000671375.1 Centruroides sculpturatus | reverse complement strand
TATCCCATGTTGAAATTTTTCTCCGTTGCGTGTCGCTTCACATTGAATTTTCGTCGATGTTAAGCCTAACGAAGACTATTGTATCGTTAAAAATTACTTTTTTATTTTGTATAAAGAAAATAAATTTATTGAAAAATATAAAAACAATAAAAAATTATACTTCAGATGTTAATTTAGTATCAAAACCGTAAAATATTTGAGAAGCCCGAGAAATAGTCGAAGATTGCAGCGCCACAGCACTAGCGAAAATTTAAATTTGCCAACTTCAATGCTTTCGGATAACGGACGTTTTGGATAACCAGCTTTCGGATAAACGACGCTCTACTTTAAAATTTCTAATCAAATGTATGAAAACGAAAAATGTTCTGAGAGCAATGTCTGTTGTGAATTTGAAGATAAGTTTATAATATTATTTTATAATTTGGCTGGTTTAAAGAATAAAGCTGACAGTACAAAGTTCTGGAATTTAATTAATTCGGTAGAAATATTTGTTCGGTTGAAACATTGTATGCTAATCACATGTCAAAACATTATTTAGTAGAAAGTTGAAAATGTTAATAATAAAATCTTGGGGACAGTATTGTGTTGGTAGACCAAGTGAAGGTATTATTATTGGTCTTAATAAAAGTATTTGTGTACTGAAATCTACATTATATCAGTCTAGATTTGTAATAATATTATGGATGGAGCTAATGGGTATTAAATATATCCTTTTAGTTTTCTTATGTTTTCCAGATGATAAGTATAATACTTCTTCATAGACGTAATGGGTATTTTGAATAAATATATATATGGCTACACAAATGTTTTTTTTTTTTACATTACTGCTTTTATGTGTTTTGGTTAATTTAAAAAAAATATTATATCAGAATATATAAGTTAACGCTTCCGTAATTTTCATAATAGAAAATCTACAAAATTCAGTTGTCTTACGAGAATTTTGAGTATGATCAGAAACAGTCTATACTTTTAAATCTAACTACTTCAGAATTAGTTATAACCTAGTTATAATTAATTCTGAACTTATAATTATCTAAAATAATAAAATACCATTACATAAAAACACTTAAATAATACTTACAATTTGTGTATTTAGTCATTGCTAGTCATTTTTTTGTTAGTTTGTTGTTCTCTATACTATATGTATTTTCTTAGCATAAGGTTGGTGTTGAGATCAAATTACACAGGAACACTTTTAATGGAAAAAAATTGGTTTATTGATAAAAAATGATATGCATTTCGGGACTAATGACCTTTTTCAGTTATATTATAACAGATTTATCAGCCAAAATTATTTTACTGTTACAGATTTACTGATTGTATTGAAACACTTATATTACGCGTACAAACACAATTAGCCAAGCTTATAGTGACAGTTAGAAAAGCACGACTCGTAAAAAGACAAAAGTGGATAAGGGTAGAAAAGTGGAGCTAAAATTTTTTATTTACGCTTTTATGGACTTTTGAACAGTATAACAAAATGTGCTAGAATAAAAAGATGGTAACTAAAATATACAATTAAGTAATTAATTAAGAGACAAAATTTTATAAAATTAATAAGGGAATAACTGTAAGGTTCGAAATAATTTCGATGAAATGTACAAAAAACATAGACCAGATAGGAGAGGTTAAAAAGGTGTGAGTATTCCCTGTATCCTTCACTGAATGTTTGGTGTGTTGAACTACACAGTGGAATATGATAGAGAGAGAAAAGTAGCACATCTTAATGGGCTTTGCTTCATAGTTAGGTATGTTTGCCAGATGTCATTGACTAAATACTAGTGCAGTCATTGATGACTGCACTAGTATTTAGATTCATTCTGTGTATTTCGTTTGTCTTGATAATTTCTGTGTGTTCAAAAAATTTTCTTTCAATAAAATTGTTTTCCTTTGTAAGAATTTTGACGCTGCCAAGTGAGATGTCACAGCCAGTTAGGTTTCAATGAGTGGCAACTGCTGAGTTGGTGTAATCATACTTCTCCGCTCTTATATGCTCTTTTTTAGAGGTTTTAACGTCCTGCTAGTTTCACGTACTTTGGATAACACGTACAAGTGAAGCTGAAAACTAGATTATCCAGATTATTGTTCAATAAAACGTCAATATTACTATTAATTTGTTCTTGTATTTATAAGAAATTTTTGATTTTATTCTTTAGTATGGGTGCCAAAATGATATTATATTGTTTTAGTATTCTTTGGATGTTTTCAAAATTGATAGGGGTATAAGCTAATATTTTTGAAAATTATTTATATCTGGTTTGGGTTAAGCTGACGAGTGGTTGTGTAGCCATTTGTTGATAATTCTGTTTGGGTAGTTATTTAATTGAAAGTTGCGATAAATTTGGTCTATTTCTGATGTGTGATTCAGTAAATACTTGCTAATGTATGAATTCATTTCGCAAGAAGAAGGATTTTACGATAGTAAGTAAATAATGACTCCTACCAAAAGATAAGCACAACTAAACCTACATTGCAAAATCTGATAAGTCACATAAGTAATGAATAAGATTTTTAGTTTTATATTAACGAAGAACATAACACATACCGTATTTACTCGCATATAAGACGAGAATTTTATTCATTTATCACGGTTTTAAATTTCTAGGTCGTCCTTTACGCGCGAGCGAAAGATTCTTTGCATTTTTGCAAATAATTTTTGTGAACCGAGTATTCGCATTATTTACAAGATACTTACACTCTTCTATTTAGAAATATAAGTATTTTATATTGGTCGTTTGAATAGATCTTGTCTGTTATCGGGAGTAAAGATGAATAGCAATAGGTAAAGCGAAGATTATGAATTGAATTTCAGATTAAAATCTAAAATCAAACGGGAGCACGACATAAGTTTGTAACTATTCCCATGTCAAAACAGATGATTATTCAAAAATCAGAATTCGAAGAACCTCGTGTGTAATCGACAGAGAGTTGATTCGACTGTTAAAAATTGGAAAAAAAAAGTTTTCGATTGTCCAGCTTTACATGAATAAATGAATCTGTCGATTTTATATTAATTTTTCTTAAAGTTTTAATTGCCAGTTATTTTTTAAATATTCCATATATGTTTCAATTAAAAACATTTATTACAAGCATATAAATATTTTCAAAAACAATTATTCATTTCTATTGCTAACAATAATTCAATCTAACCTGCAATCTGATATACTGAAATTTTATAATGTAGATTGTAGAATTTAATGCATGTTATTTAAATATAAAATATATTATCACTTTTTCAGATATAGAAAAAATATGTTTTATTGAATAATTGTTAATTATATAATATTANCGGAGGAAAGTAGTTCGGCTGCTCATCCACTATTGGTCCAGACTCTATCAATCTTGTCGCGAAACGACGTTATAGGAGGTACTTTATACGAAAGTTTCTACAATTTTTTCGCTACGTTATAGGAATTGTCGTTATAGGAACGTACGTTATAGGGGGGTCAACTGTATTTGAATGCAGCACTATGTCCAAATTTCAAAGGAATCGGTAGGAACAAACGAACATTACATTTTTATTTATATAGATAAATAGAAGATGATCTGCTTTAGTTAATTTTCACAGAAAAGCGTAATGCCTCACAGAAAAGCAAACTTAGGGCATCGTATCTTTAGCGCCATCTGTTGGATATAAAAGCCTTAACCTAGATTATATCTTTTAATTTATATGAATGTTTAACGGAATAATATACAGCCTATGTNTCTGCTTTAGTTAATTTTCACAGAAAAGCGTAATGCCTCACAGAAAAGCAAACTTAGGGCATCGTATCTTTAGCGCCATCTGTTGGATATAAAAGCCTTAACCTAGATTATATCTTTTAATTTATATGAATGTTTAACGGAATAATATACAGCCAATGTCCACCCTGAAGTTTCGGAAATTATATGCTGCAAACAAACTTACATACATACAAACATTACATCTTTATAATATTAGTATAGATTACAATTAAGCGTAATTAAATTTATGTTGCGACAAAACTTCGAAAAAATTATATTATTAATATTATTCCTAAACCGCCATTTATTATATTTAGAAAATTTACTTCCATTACATAGAACAACGACTTTAAATTTTAAAAGATTCAAACTCATATTATTTTCTAATAGATACTTATCCAAAATATTAACAATTTTTTGTAAACCTCTAACAGAATCGACAATAAAACAATATCTCGTGTATGCGAATGCGAATATTTTAACACTACTACTGTTAACATCGATACCTTCATAATCACAGTTGTTTATCCATTGTATTAAGAAAGTAAGATTTTTCGTATTTGATTTATGGGTGAGGGGTTATTTAGTCTCATAAAATCGATTATAAAATTATACTCCAGAATCTTACATTTTACAACAGATGGCGATTGTAGCCTTTTGGCTACTTTTGGCCATCTGTTGAGAAACGTCATTAAATATAAAGATTGCTTTATATTAGTGACAACATACATGAATTAATTTTTTTCATTTATTTTAGTTTTCAATAATTTACAATTTTAATAAAATATTTTTTATGATACAAGGAAAATCTATCATACCAAATCTGATCTGTATAGTTTTGTTAAATAAGAAATATAAAATTTTTATTTTAAAATATTTGCTGCAGTTTTACATCTGAATAAATAGAAAATCCAGTCAATAGATTTAATTATCATATTTAAATAACATATAAATGCAAATTAGGAATAAGTTGAACTGAATTAAATATTCTACTAGAAAACCTATTAGGAAGTATGTATTTATTCATTTAGGTGTTTATAAAATTGCTTAATTTAGAAATATAATAATTAAACAAATTATTTTCTTATGTTCATTCTTAATTTATATAAAACAACAATTTTTTAAAATAAAATTTAAGTCGTCTTTGTGTTTTCTTATATTATAGATACAGCTGAATATAATCAAACACTATCTGCAAGATTAACATCAACTAAAATTATATATATTTGAATTACTGCATCAGAAATTAGTCATTAGTAAAATTTTACAGACTGCAAGACGTGATGGTTATCATTTTACTATTCTTTCTTTCTTTTATTGGTAAGTTTTCATTTTTCTATTTTTTATTTCATTAAAAAAGCATTAATTAATTAGTGTAATTTATATTTTGTTATTTATCGAATTTATTCCTTTAGGAGGCATGTGTGAAAAGTGTGATGAGGTGAGTTAAAACTTTATCTACCGGTACACCATGTAATATTTTTATAATTTATCTTTATATATAATCGAGATAGGCTGATAATAATAATAATAATAATAAGCGCAGAGCCCAAAAGGTTAGGAGTTGAAGGTTGAAATTTGGTACACAGTTAGGGTGTGTCATGAGCACGTACACTAAGAAGAGTTTTTTCGAAATTTTTCCTGCGGGGGCAAGATGGTAGTGTTAAGAATAAAAGTGTTAATAATACAAATGTTAAGAAAAAGCGTTGTGCAAGATTTACAGGCGCAGATGCGGTCTTTTGCGTTTTTGCGGGAAATCGAACATATTTTTAGACCCATCTATAAATTCTCTAATTAGTCTGGAGACTGGGGGACCTAATTCTTGCATTCTGTGAAAAATGGTAAGATTGGCTATAATGTAATAATCTTAATCTTTGCTATCGTTAATTTTTGCCCAAGCAACTCCTGGCTTATCTGCTAGTATATATGTTATCTAGATGGGTTGATAATAATATTTATTATTCCTTTGTAAAAAAGGGCTGGCAGAATTACAATTTAATAAAAAGTAAAATACATCTGGATACAAGTCCAATTTTCATTGCCATAGTTGTCCCTGGTGATTGAAGATGGCAAGCAAAATTGGACTTGTATCCAGATGTATTTTACTTTTTATTAAATTGTAATTCTGCCAGCCCTTTTCTACAAAGGAATAATAAATATTATTATCAACCCATCTAGATAACATATATACTAGCAGATAAGCCAGGAGTTGCTTGGGCAAAAATTAACGATAGCAAAGATTAAGATTATTACATTATAGCCAATCTTACCATTTTTCACAGAATGCAAGAATTAGGTCCCCCAGTCTCCAGACTAATTAGAGAATTTATAGATGGGTCTAAAAATATGTTCGATTTCCCGCAAAAACGCAAAAGACCGCATCTGCGCCTGTAAATCTTGCACAACGCTTTTTCTTAACATTTGTATTATTAACACTTTTATTCTTAACACTACCATCTTGCCCCCGCAGGAAAAATTTCGAAAAAACTCTTCTTAGTGTACGTGCTCATGACACACCCTAACTGTGTACCAAATTTCAACCTTCAACTCCTAACCTTTTGGGCTCTGCGCTTATTATTATTATTATTATTATCAGCCTATCTCGATTATATATAAAGATAAATTATAAAAATATTACATGGTGTACCGG